>NW_027287735.1:0-76047 GCF_047511675.1 Marmota flaviventris
AATGCAGAACAGATGTTTTTCCTAATCTTTTTTTTTTTTTTTTAAGAACTCCTGGTAATGCACTACACTGTCTCCCCAGAAATTATTTTGAGAAATAAGACACATAATTTGTTCTAGTCTGTGTTATAATTTTATACAAAAATACCTGAGGCAGGCCAATGCATAAAAATAAAAAAAAAATACATACAATTGTTATCTGAGTACATAGTTATGAAGATTTAAGAACACTTTCCCAGCATCTTCTCAGCTTCTGTGAGGCCCCCTTCACCTGCATCACACATGAGAAGGCATGATGGTGACAGCCAATTCACGAGGGAGAGAGAACATAAAGAGACAGGAAGCAGACAAATTGGGGACAAGTCTTGCTCTTTTTGTAGCAACATGCTTTAATAAAAATTAACTTGAGTACCATGAGAGCTACATTATTCCTTTCCAAGGGAATTTTCACAAATGATCTAACCACCATCTCCTAGTGAACTCTTTATAAGTTCCACTATTTACAAATTCTCTTACAATGCAAACCAAGCTCCCAGCACATGACACTTTGAACAACATATTCAAATCATAATGGAAGTAATGATAGAGACACACTGTACAAATGAAACATCGAAAGCTATTACTTAGTGGTCATGAATATACTAGACACTTCAATAAAAATACTTGAGAACCTGAAAAATATTTTAGTGGAGACTTTAAAAAGATCATCGGGGATTTAATTCAACTACTTTTTAAAGTATGGATGGATTTGAATAGGACAAGAATAATGGGCTAATTGTATTAAAAGATGTAAATAGTCAGTGCAAAAACTCAAAGGATATTTAGGAAATCATACCTATGTACATAAAGAAAATGCTGGTTTTCTTGAATATGCTCTATGGAGACCTCAAAAGTGTGCTGGTTAAAATCTGGTGACCCTCATAATGAGCAAATATTCATATGAAAGATGAAGTGGACATCATTTGCAATAGCTTCCTACTTAGAATATCTGCTTTCAATGGCTACATGATTGTTAGTGATTCTCAGTATTAGTTGTATTTAAATTTCAGTTTTTAGATCAGTATATAGCTACCACATCATCTCTTGGCCAGATCAATAAGTTTTTTGGAATTCTTTATATATTAATCTATACAATATCACACATATGTTTGTTTCTAGATTGTAATGGATACCTTACAGTTTATTCTGAGGTTTGCGAGAGGATCAGCAAGCATAAAACATTGCTATGAGAAATTAGCCAGGTTGTAGTTTGGAAGAAAGGAGAGAAAAATTGCCAAAAAATCTCCATCTATAATAAGATACGCTGATCCAACAAATGACATTTTAATGAGGTCTAGTTTGGGTATATGGAAGCAACATTTCATATAGACTATAACATAAAGATTAGCAAATATTGTGTTACATATTCCTTGAGCACATCCAGAATTATCTTACTAATTTGTACATTTGGAATCTACTGTTACATGGAAACAAACCTAATTTTTTCAATAAACCTGAAATAGCTTTTTAGTACAGCATAACAGAAATTTTGTGGAATTATCTACTAAATGCCAATATTTCCAATTGACATCTCAAACCAAAATAAATTAACCTTACATATTTTAACATCATAGGAGTAATTAAGTCAAAATATAATTGATATGTCATTGCAGTAAAGGGTGAAATAAGACCCAGAAACAACAGATTATAGTCAAAATTATTATTAGATTATTTAAAATACCAGTGCACAATTTGTCTTTTCTTCATTAAATTTCCATTTAATGGAACCCCCATTTGATGTAGCTCTCCCTCTCCTTGGTCTATACCTAAAGGACTTAATAAAAGCATACTACACAGACACAGCTACATCAATGTTTATAGCAGCACAATTCATAATAGCTAAACTGTGGAACCAACCCAGATGCCCTTCATTAGATGAATGGATTTTTAAAATATTGCATGTATACACAATAGAATATTTATCAGCAATAAAGGAGAATAAAATCATGGCACTTGCAGGTAAATGGATGGAATTAGAGAATATAATGCTAAGTTAGAAAATCCCATATAACCAAATGCCAAATATTTTCTTTGATATAAGGAGGCTGATTCTTTTTTTTTTTTAATATTTATTTATTTATTTTTTTTAGTTTTCGGCGGACACAACATCTTTTGTTTGTATGTGGTGCTGAGGATCGAACCCAGGCCGCACGCATGCCAGGCGAGCGTGCTACCGCTTGAGCCACATCCCCAGCCCAGGAGGCTGATTCTTAGTGGAATAAGGAGAGGGAGCATGAAAGGAATAGATAAATTCTAGATAGGGCAGAGGTGTTAGAGGTGAAGGGTGGATGCATGGTGTTAGAAATGATGTTGGAACATGATGATCATTATTATACAAAGTACATGTATGAAGACATGAATTGGTGTGAACATAATTTTTATCCAACCAGAGATATAAAAAATTGTTATCTATATGTGTAATAATAATTACAATGCATTCCACTGTAATGTATAAATTTTAAAAAAATCCATTTTAGCTGTTAGTATGATATCTGTCTTCATTTATCTAACATGAAAAATAGTACTATTTTTTCTTATGCATTTCTGCAATACATCTCAAATATCTTTGCATACCCCATGTACTTAGCAGATTTTTATATATAATAGTCACTATAGGAAGAGTAGTTACTTCTGAAATCTACAATGCTCTTCTGAAATGAGGTCTTGCAGTTTCTTGAAATATCTGAAATAATTAGGATGCACTTCATGCCAATTAGCCTATAGTAAATACCTGATTTTTTTTTTAAAATAATGAATGAAGAAAGAATAAGTGCTTTAAATAATCTGTAAAATGTGGTGTGTGACATTTTTTGGTTTTGCCTATAACTCATTGAATATTGTAACAATCTTACTATGTGGGTAAAATATGATCCATTTATAATAGATAACAAGTAAATACTGCATTGTTAGTAATTCACCAAACAGATTTTCAAAAACAAGCATTTTGACATGTGTGTGTTTTTTAATACTATATTGTGAATAAAGGGATTTCAGTAAATGAATAGTTACAAATGCATACTAGCTTATGGTGCCTTATCACTTATTGGTTAATGAAATATTTAGCTGTAAGAAATTTTGTTAATGTACATCATATTGGGATTTAATAGAATTTTGATAAATATACATTAATAATGCTGAAGTCTCTCATTAAGTCTATATCAGTGTATAAAACAAACAAGTCATACGTGATTTCCCCAATTCTAAGTATCCTATCTTTTGAGAAACTATATGGACAATGCAAATTAAAGCCAGCATGCTGATATTAGTAGCAGCAGCAGCAGCACAGGAAAAATGGAAACAACAAACTGGGATATTTTGTCATTATAGTTATAATTTTCCCTACATCATTTAAAAGTACCTAACACAATATGAATAGCGAATTTAAGCAGCAATCTATTCTCATATTGAATGTTCATGATGGTATTATATAAAATGGAAACAATTGAAATGCATCAGAAATGTATTATTAAACATTAGTTGAAAATGCCATTGATTGATCTGTATCTCACCATGTTTGTCTCTAGCAAATACCGTCTCAGTGAGCAAGACATATGGGAAAAAAAGAAAAAGAAATCAAGTAAAATCCATATAACAATATGAAAATAAAATGTTCCCTGTCACATAAAGAAAAACAACCATTCTGGGATATTACATACTTTTAGGCTTTGAATAAGACAAGTGTTCTTTGGCAAACTGCCACATATACAGTTTTTCTTTAACAGCTGTAATTATGTCTAGTTTATTCTACATTTCTACCTAGTTAATTTTAATTTGTTAAAAAAAGTATTTCTTCATGAGCTGACTAGTGAAATATTTGAAGAAATACAGATCTCCTAATTGTGGAAGAAAGCAATACATAATGACTAGAAGCATATTTAATACTCTCAGTGTGTTTTCTTAGATTCCACTTTTCACATCAAATAGTGCCTGTGAATATATCTTTATACATATATTAAAACATATTAGTCTATTTTTTGATGCTAAAAACACAATACCACAAGGTCATATCTATGGACGGTCTTCTTGCTTGGCAGAGTCTTGAGGTGGCCTAGAGCATCACATGGTTAGAGAAAGAGCACACACCCACTATGTATTTGTCCTGATCTCCCTGTGTCTTCTTATTAGGACACCAGAATTTAATCATGGGGATGTTATCCTGATGATCTCCTTTAATCTAAATATCTCTCAAAGGGCCCCATAGATGGATTAAGTTTCCACCCTTTCTTATTGGGGATTACATTTCAATATAGTTTCAGAGGGGGCAAACCATACTCACACCATAGCAAGAGATATGCATATATCTATAGGATGATACATAGTATACTCACCGGATAATTTTCCAAAAGTAAAATTACTAGGTGGACAATGTGTACATCAAATGCAGCAGACATTTTCAAAATCCTATTCTCCCCAAAAGTGCACCCACTTCCACTCCCGACAGGATGGGTGACAGTGGCCTCCTGCCCACTTTCTCACCACCTGTCTGTCCTATCACACTATTTTCTCTTGGTCAATCTTATCAGCAAAATGGCCTCTCATTCTTCCTCAAAGTCGTGCTTACTTTACATGGAGGCCGAGTGTATTTTTCTTTGTGTACCAGCCACTTTGATTCTATGGAGAATTCTCTCATGAAGGAGAGTCATTTTTCAAAGTGATTCTTCAGCTGCCATGATTTATCCCTTTCCAAGTTTGGGCTGTCATAAATCAGCTAGAACAAGTCATTTCCAGGGGGTAACCATGCACAGGTCACCCTTATTTTGAAAAAGCCATCACTGGATCTGCTACTGTCCCAGTTCTGCCTTGCCTCAGTGCCAAGAGGTTGATATCATTTCCTCCTGCCCACACCTTCCTTAGTGACCAAACCCTGGCATCTGTCACCACCACTCTCATGAAAGGGCCTTCTGGAAGGTCACCAAGTGCCTCCTTATTGCTAGATCCCTTGACCTCTGCTCTGTAATGATTCTCCTCCGTCTGTGGGAAGCACTTAAGGGTCTCAGCCATTCCCTAACCTCTCCTGGGATAACTCCAGAGACACTAATAAGAATACCCTTCTTGTCTTGGGTTTGATGGGAGTTTTAAAAGAAAGAATATTAGTGTACTTTGTAAGTTATAAAACACTACATAAACACAAATTTTCACCATTGTTCACCTGGACCCCCACAGTTCCCAGGACAGGGTTTTGCTTCAAGGAGACAGTTCATTCTTATTGATCAACTGATGAACTGCCACTCTTTTGTGTACTCTCTGAAGAAGTTTTTATTGAGTACCTACTACATGCCAGGTAGCATACGGGGGAATGGCAGTAACCACTTTCAGGAATATAAACAGTATGCTGAAAAACCAGCCTCTACCTCAGAGCAAAGCCTGTCCAAGGAAGGGACATGACCTTTGTCCTTGGAAAGACCCACAGAGCACTCCTAGGCACATTCCCACCCTGCTAATTTGTTTATCTACAAATAACTGGAGAGATCTGCTGTGCCAGGTGTCTCTGACTCAGTCAGGCTAGGTGGGGATCCATAGTAACCCCCTAGCAGCCACCAATCAGCATGAGACAGGGAAATACCTGGGATGCCATATGACCCTCCCAGTAGTTTATGGTGGTTGATAACATGTTGGGAACACCCCTCTTGGCTTAAACCAATCAGTTCAAATGAATACCCCTTTTGTACTAACCAATCACCCCTACCCAACCTGTTCCCACCAGTGAATTTGCTAATCATGTTTTAGAGTTGTTATTTGATTTTCCCTCGGTGTGTGATGATTTGCTAAGAGATGCTATGATGTATGTGGGGGTCCCTGCCTTCTCCAAAGAATGTATAAAACTGCTGCAAACCCTGGGCTCAGGGCCTCTCAGCATCACCAGTTGCTGTGTGTGTGCACGGAGGACTGAGCTAGCTCACAATAAACACCTCTTTCCTGTTTACATCGATCTTGGTTTCTGGTGGTGTTTTGGGGGTCCTGAATTTGAGCATAACAATGCCCCAGTGAGTCTAGCAAGCCCCCGGGATGAAGATGTTTAAGCCCCATATGAATTTTCAGAGGCAAGTGTTTTTACCCATGTTTTAAAGAGAGGAATCTGAAGCCAGCCATGGTGGTAGACACCCATAATCCCAGCTAATCGGGAGGCCAATACAGAAGGATTGCATGTTTGAGGCCAATGGGGGCCACTGGCCAAGACCCCATCTCAAAATAAAAAAATAAAAAATCAGTGTGGATGTAGCTCAGTGGTAGAGCAACTCAGATGATGGTTACTTTGATGAGTCCTTATTTCCGCAACATCAGAGAAGAACACCCAGGCAAGTGGAGAGTAGAAACCGATTTCTCCCCAGAGGAAGAAGGGGACCCTTCTCCATGGTATGAGGAAGTCCTTCCCATTTATATTTAAGGTTTTCTTTGTCCTTCTGCATTCCTGTCTTTATCTTACTTGGGATGGGGGATGCCGGAGGGAAGGCCAAAGGTGGGAAACAGGTGGGCCCATGCAGCTGGGGGAGGAGTGATGGGGCAGGAAGAGCCTGGGGTGAACTGATTAGCACTTCTCTATCTGCTGGGAGCTGCTTCATTAACAGTTCTTTAGGATGGGGCACGGGGCCTTGGGGACATTAACATTTCAATCTTCCACTTGCAGTTTCTGATTTCTTGGACTCACACCAGACTCCATTTTCGTTATTAGACTGACTCCTTTTTTCTCTATTACACTGGATAGCAGACCTGATTTACCTAGCTACACTAACTACCTCTCTTTAAATCTGGCTTCACAGGGTTCAATCCCCAGTACTGCCAAAAATACAATAAAAAACTGAAACTCAGAAAGGTTATGTCATTTATCCAAAGTCACACAGCTAGTAAGCAGAGAAGCTGAAATTTGAACACAGGTCTTGATACCTGCTTCTTCACAAAATGCTTATGACATGGTACATACACCTGCCTTATAAGGCTCGTAGGAGAGTTTAGTGAGACAAGGTAGGTGCTGAATGAGATGATGTAGCCAAACAGGTGCTTAATAAAGTTCAAGCCCCAGGACCAAGAATGTCAACATGGATAACTCAGGCACACTCAGGTCCTAGACAGGATGGACGTGAGCCAGCGCACAGGACAAGGGCCACTTTGGTCTTCCAGGTGAGTACAATAATGGATCTGCATGGTGATCAGCCTGTTCCACATCCAATTACCCAAGCCCTCCTCCTGCCACAGGAGCCCAGGACCGTTTCTGCTTTCTCTCTCTATGGCCTGTTCTTGGAGAGAGCAATGTGGGCTCAGGTTTCATGCTGTCTGGTAAAGCCTGGAGAAGAGCCTTAGACTCAGGTCCCTGCAGGCAGTGAGAGCAGTCGGCTTCCAATGGAGAGGAACCAAAGCACTCCTTAAGGATGAGGATAATATTCTCTTGAGTAGGGCACCATGAATTAGTGATCATTCTGGGTGGACATTCTGCCACCTGCCAAAAGAAGACATAGGGACAACAGGCTGCAGGAGGCGAGTCTGGCTCCCTGAATGGTTTCAGCAAGATCATCTAACATCAAAGAACAGGAGAAAAGTTCAAGGCAAGTTCTGGAATGGAGTGTACCACCATGCCATCATTTATCTCCTGTAGCAAGCTGACCTAGGGAGGGTGACGGGAAGCACAGTGGAAGGGACTCCTCCAACCCGCTTCCCTTCACCACATGTGGTTTCATTCTGGAAAGTTGCCTGTGCCCAGACAAGGCTGGCTGGCCCAGTAAGAAACAGAACAGCCCCTTTTAGGCATTGTCTCTGAGAAACCTCTAATGAACATTCGAGAAACACTAGTTATAGTCATATGCTCTTTGATTATTAAATGCCTATTATCAGCCACAGCTGCTTAACCTCCTCACACCCCTGCCCAAGGCCAGCTTATCCCCATCTTCAACAACTGAGCATGAGCAAACACAAGGTCAGACAGGTAGAGGTCAAGGTCAAATAAAAAAGCTACCCCCCACCCCGCTCCTTCCCATTCAAACCAGTTTGCCTCAGCCAGCTTTTTGTAGCTGTGACCAAAATACCTTGACAAAAACAACTGACAAGAGAGAAAGTTTATTTTGGCTCAAGATTTCAGGGGTTCAGTCCATGGTCAGCTGACTTCCCGTGGCTCTGGGCCCAAGGTGAGGCAGAAGATCATGACAGAAGGGCGTGGAACAGGGAAGCTGCTCTGCTCAAGGCAGCTAGAAAGCAGAGATAGGGAAGGGGGATGAGCTATGGGGGAGATGCACCTTCCAGGACACGCCCCCAGGGACCTCCTTCTCCAGCCAGGCCCCACCTGCCTCCAGTTACCATCCTGTCCTTCCATTCAAACTAGGAGGGAAGGATTAGGTTACAGCTCTCATATTCTAATCATTTCACCTCTGAATATTCCTGCATTGACACAGGAGCTTTGGGGAAACACCTCGGCTCCAAACCATAACACAAAGGAAATCAATTTTTGTAACTATAAGGGACAGCAATGTCCTCCAGCGACATTCTCAACAGATAAGGCTTTCCTGAGGACTCTCATTAAAACACGGATGCCTGCCTCTTTTCCCACACCTACTAAATCAGATGAGGATCTATATTTGTATTCTAGATCTAGAATTGTGTGGGGGTTTTTGTTGTTGTTGTTGTTGTTTGTTTGTTTGTTTGTTTGTTTTAAACACTCTTGGTGAGTCTTCTGAGCAGGGAAGTTTGGAAAATTCTGCCCCCAGGTACTTTTTGTTTCAGTGGCTAAAAAGCCACAGAAACAGGTGGCACTTGGGTTAGCAAGTTGCTGTAATGCAAATTCACTTTTTGAGACAAACCTGTAATTGGAAGAGTCCTGGTTCTTATTATTGTCTTTAAGAAAAAAAGTTCTCCCAGCTATTTCCTGACATTGATGGAGATGAGTTGTGCTCTTAGTGGCTACAGCACAAGATGTAAAATCAAGAATTGCAGATCAGGGACCATAATTTTCGTGGCTACTGTTAAACTTCTTGAAAGCAAGAATAGGTGTGCACTGTTACTTTTCCCATTTCACAATATGAAGATTCCAAAGCACAAAGAGTTTAGCAGCCTGCACAAGGAATCAAATAGTAGGAGAGCTAATGGGAGCTGAAGAGATAGGAAGGAATCTTAGCTTAAAACTGTCATTTAGGTAAATCTCTCAATCTAGAAATGTCACTTTAGGCCTTTTAAAAATCATTAGATTTTAAGATACGGAATCAAGCTGGGCACGTGGGCTCATGCTTGTAATCTGTGACTCAGGAGGCAGAGGATGGAGGATGGCAAGTTCAAAGCCAGCCTCAGCAATTTAGGGAGATTTTCTGCAACTTGGTGAGATCTTGTCCCAAAATAAATAATAAAAAGGGCTGGGAATGTAGCTCCATTGTAAAGCACCCTGAGTTCAATGCCCAGTAAACACACACACACATAATAATAATAATAATAATAATAATAATAATTATAATAATAATAATAAATAGAATGGGAAGGGGAGGAGTGGGAAACAAGTTGGTTAATGGGTACAAAATTACAGTTGGATGGGAGGAATAAACTCTAGTATTCTATGGCACAATCAGGTGATGATAGCTAACTTATTCTTTTTTTTTTTTTTTTTTTTTTTTTTTTGGTACCATGGATTTAACCCAGGGGAACTTTACTGCTGAGCCACATCCCCAGAGCTTTTTATAATTTTGTATTTTTGAGACAGGGTCTCATTAAATTTCTTAGAGCCTTGTTAAGTTGCTGAGGCTGGACTCAAACTTGTGACCTTCCTGCCACAGCCTCCCAAGTTGCTGGGATCACAGGCCTGTGCCACCACCCCTGGAGAAACCCATTTTTAAAAATTATGATGGGGAAATATTTGTTGCACTTCAGTTGCACCCATTCATGGTTCTAATGGTAAAGGTCAAATTTACAAAAATGGGCTTTAATTTTGTACAAATGCAAACAAAACTTCTCTCTCTTTGTGCTATTAAATAATTCCTTAGCTCTGTGATGGAATGTCAGTGTGCAGAACACCTTTTGCAGCTTGTTTGCAGGGCAGAATCAATTCAACAGACTAGGTCTAGGGTGAAACTGAGACATGTGCATACTCATAAACAGCCCATTTGAATCCCACAATGAGGATCCACCTATAAGACTCTACATTAGCAAAACTTCTTGGTAACTGCTTTTCATTCTTACTGTCTTCTTTTGCTCCAAGAGAAACAGTTCTTCCTTTCTTTCTTTCTTACTTTGTTTCATTTTATTCATTCAATACAGAATTCTCAGAGGTGGCTGGGTTTCAAGAAAAACAGGTGAATTTCCAGCAGTGATTTACGAAATGAAATGGCTCACTCATTTAGGTAAATTGGCTCCCCCTGGTGGAACGTCTTCTATGGCAGGTATTGGCCTCCGTTAAGGAACCATAGGTCTTGATACTGAGCTGCCCGACAGAACTCCACCAAGAATATTCTTGTGGTTGTAGAAGCTGGAATTCTGGAAAGTCCATTTGGTTTCCTGCCTCCTCCCTCGCTTGACTTCTTGCATCTCATCTGATGGTCACAGTTCCTGTCGCACTGATGGTATGAATAGAAATCAATGGACTTACCCTGGGTCCAATTTTTCATTTGCACAAACCAACTTAGAATTTAATTCTACCACATCTGCTTTGATCCAAGCCCTCTCTTTCAGAGGTAAAATCCCTAGAAAAAACAAACCACCAACAAAAAAAGTTTTCCCCTTGGCTATTTCCAAAGATAGATAAGCTAAATGAATTTTACATAGTAGCTTCCATCATCATTTCTAAAACAAACATTTTTTTCAAACTCTCTTAATTCTATAATAATCTCTTGTAATGTGTGTTTGCCATATTATTTAAGATTATTCAATTCTGCAGTAGAAAATAAGAGACACAAATAAAATGAAGTGATGAAGTTAAACATAAAAGCAAGTAGCTTATGAGACTCATTAGATATAAACAAAGTAGAGCAAAACACAGATTTAGCATACATAGGAGGGGCCAGAAAGATCAACAAATACCGAGTATCAAGTACTCCTTCGACAGTAGAAGTTAGAGACAAGTTTTTGCTGTTATTGTTTTGGTTTGCTTTTTTTGGGGGGTGTGTCTACTGATTTAAATCAGTGGTGCTCTACTATTAGCTACATTGAACTCTTTTGCAGAGACTTTTTGGCTGACAGTCCCCAAATCAGCCATGGTGAAGAGGATTTTTCTGTGGAGAAAGGGGGTACCACTTCATTGGGTCCCCCTCTTCCTCCAGGGAGAATTCTTTTCTGCTGTCCTTTAATAAAGCTTCAACTTTCCATTCTAAACTTGCCTTGATGTGCTTCTCTGGTGTTATACTTCAGCATTGGGAAAGCAAGACCTCATTACCAGTAAACAGCAGTAACAATAACAGTTAAGGGACAGAGATAATGCCAAAAATAAAGTCAATATTTAGAATTGAAGATAAAAATAATCTTTAGTGATAAGAATTCTTTAATTTGATAGTTTAAAAATAATAACAACATGTTTCCAGGGAGCAAATTTGTGACACATGCAGTCAAGGGGAGAAATGAAGAATGTCCACGTGTTTCTGCCCCTTTCAATTCTTTATTCACTTAAATTCTTAGTACAACTTTACTCTATAGGTTCCTAATGAAGAAAACAACAATCCTTAGTGATAGACACTGCAATGGAGATAATCAAATAACAGCAAGCAATTCTAGATTAATTAATTCCCAGAAAACAATTTTAGATTAATTCTGAACATTGCAAAACAGATTTAATCATGACAGGCTAGTGACAGACATTTCCTCTGAATGCTAAGTTCAAAACTCTCAAGCCTTAGGCTTTATGTCCTGCAGATGCACACTCACTCAGACAGCAGTGATCAGGTCCCAAACCAAAACAGGCTTTTTCTGGTGGGGGATGGACGACCAGTTGAGGAGAGGGTCATAGGGAGAAGTTGCAGCTCTCACAAAGGTCCAAACAAGGCGGTAGAGTTGAGAGCAGTGAGGATCACACAGAGAATAGGAAAATGATGGAAAGTGATGGGATGTCAGTGTAAGCCTCATCAAGACTCTCCAGCTGGAGTACATACTTGTTTAGGCTGGCTGAATCCCTGTTTATTCACTCTAGTTTTATACTATTATTTTTTTTTTTTACCACACCTTGTAATTATCAGGTGCCACCAGATTTCTCATTTACCCTGAGGTCAGAAATATCTGGTCTGGTGGTCTCCATCCTGCTATTCTCACCTTTCACTCTTATCAGGAGAGGAGAGCCTGCCAGAGGCTTTATTCAGTTTATCAGGGTGAGGGGAAGTAATTTGTCTGAGGCCATATTAGAGGGCTCTGTGGGTGTGCCTGGTGATAAATGACCTCTAATAATGACCTCAGGTTTCAAAATTGAGTTTTTTAAATGGAGTGAGAAACTGATGTGACTCCATTTTTGAGAAACCAGCCTCTACGTCAGAGCAAAGCCTGTCCAAAGTGGGGAGTTACCCTTGTCCATGGAAAAACTCAGAGTGCTCCTAGGCATATACCCACCCTGCCGAGTTGTTTGTCTGTGAATAACTGGAGAGATCTTCCATGCCAAGTGATCCTGACTCAGTTACACTAGGTTAGGACCCATAGCAACCCCCTAGCTACCACAAAATGCATGAGACACAGAAAATACCTGAAACACCAGGTGACCTTCCCAGTAGTTTTGTTGATTGGTAAAATGATTAGGCAAGTTTATCATATACACTCTTGCAACCTCTCATGGCCTAAACCAATCAGTTCAAATGTATCCACAACTTGAACTAACCAATCACCCTTACACAACTTGTTCCTGCCAATGAATGTGCTAATCAATGTTAAGAGTTGTTGTTTGACTTTTCTGTGATGTGGAATGATTGGCTGTGTGATGTCATGATGCATACAGTGTCCCCCAAAATCTATTAATCCTCACTGAATTAAGGGTCAAGACTCACTCTTTGAGACCACTGTATCTGAAATGGTTGTGAGTCCAGGCTTGAGCTTACAATAAACACTCTTTTGTGATTGCATCAGATTCAGCTCCTGGAGGTCTATTGGGGTCCCATGAATCTGGCATTACAGGAGTTGCTTAGGCTCAGGCCTAAGGCCATTCTCACACAACCCCTTTCACCTTGACAGCTCTTCTGCAGATAAACAGAAGCCATAACACATAACTCCTGTCTTCATAAACTTGATCTCTTGAGTCCAGTGTCATTTCAAGTTCTAGGTTTAAAAAGATATATTCATTTTCCTTGATGTTTTCAATAAAGCACACAGAATTCTTAGAAATAGCTTGAAAGGATAACAATGTTATATTGCAAAACTTCATGAACTTTCAAATTGCTTGCTGTGTGTGACTGACCAGTATGTGAAAGGCCTTGGGGATATATGAATATATTATGAATATAATAGAGAGAACTCTTGAGACTTTTTTTCTTACTGTACACACATCCTGAGGCCAAATGAGGCTGTTTACTAGAGGTCATTTCTCAAAAAAGAGATAATGATCATAAAGGAATAAATTAACCTATATATTATAAATAAATCTAATATATATTTGATTAAAATTGAGGACATATATAGTCATGCCAAATAGTTTGCTGAATCATTTCAATTACAGTTATTTTAATGTTTTGCTTACTAACTGCATTAGAGACATCATTGACCTGCAATTCAGGAAAACTGTTAATTCTAGCACTGAATTTATCAGGTTTTGACACTTTGGTATATTACTTATTGCCATAGGATCTCTTGTTTCTCACTGTGTATATTTATAAATTTACACATTCTAGAAGGTTTTAGAAAGATAAAAGAAAATATGTATTAAAAGAGTAGTTTAAAAAGCTCTTTAATATACCATTGCTATGGTTATTAAATAGCATTTTCTTTTTAAGAATGTATTGACCTGGGGCTGGGGATGTGGCTCAAGCAGTAGCGCACTTGCCTGGCATGTGTGCGGCCTGGGTTCAATCCTCAGTACCACATACAAACAAAGATGTTGTGTCCACCGAAAACTAAAAAATAAATATTAAAATTCTCTCTCTTAAAAAAAGAATGTGTTAACCAGAAATATGTATAGAACAATAACATAATAAATAAATATGGTACAAAGAAATAAACATAAAGTAATAAATGTTATATGATTTATTTTATAATAATATTGGTAAAATATACCCAGAGGTGAAAATAAACATTTAAATAATGATAAATGTACATGTCCATTTCTATTAAGGTATAGTGAAATACATCTATTTTTGTAATATACTTTTGTTCATGAAAGCATCATAAATATTATTATCAAATATTATTGTAGCTGCACAAAATTAAAAATCCAAATTGTACATATATCAGTAAATAAATGGCATTTAGTGACTGAAATTTCTGAGTCTGTTATTGTGAAACACAAATATTCAGTAAAATATGCTCTGAAGAAAACCTAAATTTGAATATGTAAAAACATAGAAAGGAGTATTTAGAGTTGTTTTACCATGAGATTAATTTAAAATACTTTTGATACCCGAAAAAATACTCTGAAGTTTTTACTCTTAAGAAATACATATGAAAGAGTACAGCAATTCTGTCTCTGAGTAATGCAAGCAGAAGAGAAAGATGATAAAAATATTAAGTAAGCCTCAAAAATCTGAGGATCATGAAATAAATAAATTCTTGGCAAGAAAATATCAGAATCAATTTTGATGTAAAGTCAAAACTAATAAGCATTCTAATTTACCAAATCTTAATGATTTAATATATTAGAGAAAAAAAGTCAGAATTCTAAGCAAATACTTGAGAAATGGGTGTGCACAACAAGGTTTAACCTCAGAAAATATTATACATCCCCTGTGCCTGTCCATGTGTCTCTCTCACGTCTTTCCACTGTGACATCAAAAAAAAAAAAAAAAAAAAAAGAAGAACAAGTTTTTAAGCAATTATATTTAGGTCTCAAAACAGTTAAAGAAAATAATTAGCTCTCTTTATCTATTTTTAGAAGTAAATTTTCTTAGTATTTCTTCAATAATTAATGATTACCCTGTGCATGTTGCTCATAATACAGAATGTGTAGAACCACCCAGAATGAGAGCACTATTTAAATAATGTCAGAACAAAAAGTGCTACAGAACAGTAGGAACTGAAAAACAAGGCCAAAGCCAGTGCAGGACCACACAGCATTTAGGGCTATATCAAAGAGGAATGGAGTTGGTCTTAAGAGGTCTGACTTCCCTTAGCCAAGACAAAGGACTAGTACATATTGTCTTAAAACATATTTTTCTTCAAATCTTATATTTTTATGGATACATGGTAAGAATCCAGAAGTTAAATGTAAACTAGCAAATTTACATTCATTTCTGGGACACTTTTACTTCTAGTTCTCTAGATTAATTAATTTTAATGCCTTTCACCATGTCCTAATTGATATTCTAGCTATGGTAGATAACTTTTTCTTATTCAACATTTATCAGGTAATTTACAAAGGACTCCATTACAGAATATAGTCATTTTTTAAAATTCATAAAGCAACGGATGAAATTATTTAAAACACAGAGATAGTAATATCACAGGATATAAAGTCTGTGTAGACACCATGGTCTTTATGTTTAGCTCCTAGTTTAAAGAAAGGTTGAGTGGCTTGGATGTTTAGTTTTAAACCTTATCTCAAAAAACTTGAAAGAACTTCTCCTGTGTCTTTAGACAGGGAGACTGGTGGTAACTCAGGGACAACTGTGGGTTTGGCACCTTTATTCATGATCACTTTTTACTTTGTGGAAAGACTTTAAACTCTTTGAAGATTCACATTCCCACTCAGCAGTAGGGAATTTTATTTTTTCATGTTCTATCTCCCCTTTTCCATATCTCATTTCTCTCATTTTAGAATCATGTTAGGAAAATTTATTCTCCTTGTCCAATCTTCTGTTTTCATTCTGAAGAATCTTTTCAACATTATCTTCCAGGTTTTATAATAGCCATCTATTTTTTTTTTTAATTTTTTAATCTTGTTGTTAATATACAAATTCTCTGCCTTCATTTTTGAGTTTTGCACCTGGTGAGGTGTGATTCATTGAGTTCAGGTTTGAAAAAATAACCTTTAAGTTATAAAGTTTCAATCATATATATTAAGATAAAGAAACAGTTTTAAAATTACCGTATTTGCTATATTTTAAGTACAATAATTTTAAAATACAAATATTTAAGATACATTAATTTTCTTTCTCATTTGGCAATCTTAATGAAGGCATAATGGCTCATTCTATTTTTACTTATAATTTTATCCTATTAAATATGCCTTTTCATTTATTATTCATGTAAAATTATTAATAGAAATTCATCACTGGTTAAGAGACATGAGTCAGCCAAGAGGCAAGTTAAATAAAAATTCAAGTTTTTCTCCATACACAAAATAACTGTCTGAGCATACTTTATGCTGGAAAAATCCTTCAAGATGGCAAGTAGCACAAACAAGTGTGCTGAAGGCTGAAACTTATTCTGAAAGCTAATGCCTCTCCCACAGCACACCATCACAAAGTGAAGATTTCTAAAGTCTGGGAGACTAAGGTGGATATTTTTGATGGAAACACCTACTCTTGTGATACTAACAAATTGTAGAGGAAAAATGATTCATAAAACCCATGAAATGCAGGAACCCCAGAGTTCTGAAAACTATCTCAGATGTAAGCCACCCAGTAGACCTGCCTGACCATTAGATTTTGTTCACTTTAGACCTTTTAGAGTGGGAAATAAACATTGATTAAATAAATCACTGAGATGTGGGGTTCTAAACAACATTTATTTTCTCAACTATACAGTCTAAAACATTACTCCTAATGGATTAAAGCACAAGCATCTGGAACATATTTTTCAAGGCTTTTTAATTTTTTAGAATATACATTTAATGTGCCACATTCTTTTCCAAATTTCTTATGGAACAATATCAAAGATTTGACATTATGCTTGACAATACTTGGGGAGTCACTTCAAGAACTGTAGAGTCATTCCACTCATGCCAAGATGATATCATATTTACATAAAGAGTGAGTTTTTAGGTTATTTGTGGTATAAGGTACAGATTCTATTCAAAACATTAGCAAAAGAAAATACAATCATTGTCAGATGAAGTCCTGATATATAAAAATAAAATAACTTAAAAAAAAATTCCAAGCTGGGCATGGTGGCGAATGCCTATAATCTTGGTTGGCTCTAGAGACTAAGGCATGAGAATTGCAAGCTCAAAGCCAGTCTCAGAAATTCTGCAAGATTAAGTCTCAAAAAAAAAAAAAAAAGAAAGAAAAAAGAAAAGAAAGAGCTGGGGTTTGGGTCAGTAGTTAAGCACCTGTGGGTTCAATTCCTGATTTAAATAATAATACTAATAATAATTCTAAATGACATCATGATAAACACAATAAAAATTTGTAACTGAACTTTTTTTTTGGTGGTACTGGGGATTAAACCCATGGCCTTGTGAATGTGAGGCCAGCACTCTACCAACTGAGTTATATCCCCAACCCTATAACTGAACATCTTACTAGACTCTAGCTTCCTTCTGTGACTTTTGTGCTTTTGCTATTCCTTCTCTTAACCTATAATTTCTGCAAAAATTTTCTTCAGAAACGAAAAACTCACTCCTTCCACAAATTACCTTCATAAAGAAAAATTTCTGGACATATTCACCCCTTTGGTAAGGATTGTCAAGTCTTCTATTATGAGTTAAAAACTCTATCCTGTTCTTTAATTCGGTACTTCTGCCTGTTTTTCTGTCCTTTTGTTTAAAATTGTGATTTATAAGTGTATAGTTACAATTATGGTTTACATTGCTTCCTTGCCTTAGAACAAATAAGCCTTTTGCACACTTATCTCTAAACCCCAATACTCATGCTTTGATTTTTCTTTGTGTTCAGCTACATCACCAAGGTGGTTACAGGTCTTAATGCAAGCAGTTTCTGTTTGATCTGGTCCTGGCTTCCTCCCTCCCATGCATGGTGTCCAAATTTTTTTGTGCTTGGTGAGACTTTTAGTGAGGTTACATCTCATATACCAGTTTTGATGTAATGAGATGTCTTTTTCCAAATGTGGTGGATGTGATAAGTGGATGTGATATTGGGACTTCATGGAGATAAGTGACTGCAGTGTGTACCTGTCCTGCTATGAGGTCTTCTTCATGGTATAAAAACATTGTCTTGTCCCTTGTTTACAAAATTTGAATTGATGGAGTATACAAACCAAGCTTCATGTAGTTCTGATCTCAAAAGTTATGACCACTGCATGTCTACAGTGTATAGAGCACTTGCTTTTTTTCAGGGCTACTTTACTTTAGAGAACTCTGAAAAATTCTTTTATAACATGTAAGTAAAGAAAACAGGGCTGGGGATGTGGCTCAAGAGGTAGCACGCTCGCCTGGAGTGTGTGCAGCCTGGGTTCGATCCTCAGCACCACATACAAACAAAGATGTTGTGTTCGCCGAAAACTAAAAAATAAACGTTAAAATTCTTTCTCTCTCTCTCTCAAATAAATAAATAAATAAATAAATAAATAAATATTTTTAAAAAAGAAAACAATGTTGGGCATGTTCAAATTTTCCAGAAAAATCTGAGAGCAATTATTAATGATTGACAGATAAGCAAACTGAGAATCCCAGAGTTAAGTGATATATCATAGTTTATAAAGTTACTAAGTGAGAAAAGCTAAGGTTCAAATGAAATCTAGCTAAGGTTTTACACCTAAAAAATACTATAATATTCACAAAGTCTTACACCTAATACATTATGAGGCAAGGCTATTACTTTATTGGCTTCTCCATTTAATATTTTAATTGTAGAAACATTTTATTAGTAGAAATAATAGTATGTCTGATGATAAATATATAAGAAAATATTCAACACCTTCAACATCCACAATGTTCAACAGAAACCATGTAGCATTTTTATACCTTTATATCAGATTTTTAGAAAAAGCATTTATAATCTGATAGTTAAAATCATTTTTTTAAATTGTGCTACTATAAATATTGTTGTAGCTGCATTTTTGTAGTATGCTGTGATGCCCTTCAGTATATGAATTAATAAAGAAAATGTTCTTTTTATACAAAATAGGATAATGCTCATCATTAAAGAGAATGAAATCATGGCATATGCAAGTAAATGGATGGAGCTGAAGAATATTATGCTGAGTGGAGTAAGCCAATCCCCCCAAACCAAATGCGGAATGTTTTCTCTCACATAAAATTTCTGATATGTAATGGAAAGGAGGGAGAAGCATGGGAGGAATAGAAAAAAAAACTATAGATAAGGCAGTGGGGAGGAAGGGAAAGAAAGGGAGCATGGGGATAGGAAAGTGATGGAATGAGATGGATGTCATTATCCTAAGTACATGTATGAAGACATGAATGGTGTGCCTCTGTTGTGTACAAGAGATATGAAATATTGTACTCTATTTGGGTAATATGAATTACAATGCATTCTACTGTATTTTATAACAAATTAGAATAAAATCTAAAAATTATGTTATAAAAGATTGTGAGAAAATTCAGAGGAAATAAAATATTTAAATACAAAAATAAAAAAAAAACATGTTTATATATGTTGAAATGTTTTATATATTCAATTGTGGAGTTTGTAATACTCAAGAATAAGTGTAACATATTATGAAAAAAAGCAAATACTTTTGAAGCAACTAAAATATATTCATTTATTAAAAAATAATATATTGTCTCATTTAAATTTATTCTTTGAGTGAGATACAGAAAGACAGAATACAAAGAGTGATTAAGAAAGTAAAACAAAATAGGTAGAAGTGGAAAACTAAATATACAAATGAAGAAAGAAGTCTTAATGTACTAGAGAATCCATGCTAAAAATAAGAAAAGTAGTGAATGCATGATAAGACTGTGAGGAATGACAGATTATTTATCCTCTGATAAATCTCTGAAAACCTATTTTCTTGGGATATAGATAACATATGAAACTATTACTCACAAGTTTAGACACGATTTTGTAATTACTTATTCATGAAAGTTTATTAAATAATATCAATACTAGATACTTCCTGGAATTTTCCTCCAAGTCGATGAAATCTTCTATATATTTTAGAATATGTATGTGCATGTGCACTCTAGAACACTATGTATAAATGTATATATGTTTTATCTAAGGTTAACTTTTCTATGTATGTGAAATAATTTGATTCTTTTATATTTTTCTAAATATAATGGTAAATGAAATATTTTTGTAGAAAATATAATATGAGTGATCTGTTTACTTTATTTGAAAGTGTCTGAATTTTTTTTTACATAACTGGCTTTGTAAGCCAGTCATTTCTATATTTTAAATAAAAGGTGTGTTTGAGGGGGCTGGGGATGTGGCTCAAGCAGTAGCATGCTCGCCTGGCATGCGCATGGCGTTGGGTTCGATCCTCAGCACCACATGCAAATAAAGATGTTGTGTCCGCCAAAAACTAAAAAAAAAAAATTAAAATCTCTCTCTCTCTCTCTCTCTCTCTCTCTCTCTCTCTCTCTCTCTCTCAAAAAAGGTGTGTTTGAATAAAAGCATTTTAAGAAAGCCTCCACTCAATGATGAATAAAATTCCCTATTAAAGAGTATTTATTTATTTTTTTAGTACAAAATGTTTCCCATGAAAAGAAGGAATGGATGTTAGCCCACCACAGTACGCTAAATCACCTTTCATATAAACCTATGGCAGGGATGCTAAGAAGATTATATTTCAAAGCACAATGGATCTCAAACATCAAATAAAACTCTAGGCTTCATGAAACCAAAAGAAAAGATTTTACCAGCATTTTCTATTTACCACAAAGCCTCTCTCAATGAAGTAGGCAGTCCTATGCTAAGTATTTGATAGCATACCCTTGGTGTCAACATTTCCTATTCTTCTATAACAATCACTGAAGGTCCAGATTTCCCCTCACAGTCAGAATTCTATTTTCTTCTATAGGGTATGCTCATAAAGCAAAACAAATAGAAGTTCATGGAAAAGGACTTTTTCACTCATTTTCCTTACTGTCTTTTTTCTGGAAACAAACAGAAGGCATCTGTCTTCAAAATTGCTTTCACCATAGTTTACTACAATTTTCTAATCCCAATATTGGACTGCAGGATCCTCTTTTGTGGGAGCCAGTGTTGAGGGTCTTCTGCTGCCAAACAGAGGCCTCACAAGCCATGTGGAATGTGGATGATCCATGTCATGTCTTGTGAGCTGCATAGCTTACACAGTTGCTTTCCAAAGGAGTCAACCTGATGTGATCTAAAAGGTCCTGTATTATATAAATTCGGATTTTCTTTTAAGTTGGCCATCTTTATTCAGCTCAGCTAGTGTGCTGCTCCTAATGGTCTCTGCATTAATACTAGTGAAACACAAAAGAGCAGTGGGCCTCAACCATTTTTTTTTCACCTGTTTCAATCCAAATATTCTTCAGGACTGCTTCAGGATTTTTTGTATAAAAAGCCCAACCATCTTAAATAGGTTAATATACCAGTGGATTAAAAGGCCCTATTCTTATAGCTTTATGACTCTAATTAGCTTGAATGCTTAAAATTGATTTAAGTTATAAACCATGCTGTTTTTTTGCAGTAAATGGTATTGTGTATGTGCATCAAATCACTGTATCAGTGTGAAGTAAATGTATGGATACTTAGATCAAGACAGCAGAGGCAGGGGTGAGAAATTCTACACATCAAGAAAGACCTGAAAGACCTGTGTTTGTGCCTGGAGCTGGGATTGTGACTCAATGGTATAACACTTGCTTAGCATGTTTGAGGCACAGGGTTTCATCTAAGCACTGCATATAAACAAAATAAACAAAATAAGACCCATCAACATCCAAAAATGTATATAAATAAATAAAGTGCTTAAATACTTTCTCAGAATTAGTCTATGCCGTTTTAAGAAAATAAGAACAAAATGAAATGTTTCACCCCTTGTAGAAAAGCTATTACCTTCAATAAAGTGCTGCTTATAAATTTATTTCTTCTTTGTTATCCTGTGAGGAAATTACAACATGTTAAAAATTCAGTTGTATGTTATCAGCCAAAAGAATGATTGAATATCAGAGTTTTTCTTCCTATGCAAAAATCACCACCCTTACTGTTATTGTAGGAGAAATTAATAAACACAGAAAGCTTGGCTATTCTCACAAAGTTTATGTAAACATGTTACTCTAAATTAAATTTATATAATCAATTATGATTTGCTACCAATGCAGATGTCTTGTTACCATTTGGAACACATGAAGAGGTCATGAATTGATCGCTATTTCAGTTTCAAGAGAAACATTTCCTATAAGGGTGTCTGTATTTTGTCAAGAAGATAAAACAAGAACAGTAAGGACATATTGATTCCTGATCCATGCAAAAATAACTGAGAAAGAAGGGTGATATCACTTAGAAAATGTACACAAGTCTATAAACCACTTTTAAAAAATCATATTAAAAATACATACAAAGAACTACAGATCCAGTTAAGAAAAAATCAGCTACTCCAGCCAATAAAACTACAGGAGATATCACAATATCAATACTTGAGAAATAGTTCCACTTGTTATCTGATCATATCACTCACTGAAACATTACCCAGGAGAGTCAAAGCCAGTATAAACACTCCAAGAACCATTTAGAGCACACTATTCTTTAAGACCTCAGAAGTAAATGTAGCTAGAACCTACTGACATACTAAAATTGCTTATTATCACAAAGGTGAACCAATATATTCTGCTTTACAACTCTCTTTGCAGGCCAGAGAACAGGGTAAATTTATTATCTACAGCACCATAATGCTCACAAAGATCTCTGTATTATTCATAAGACTGCATATAAATTATAAAAAAACATATTTTTTTCCAGTTTATAACATTGTTTTATACATATCAATACATTATGTTGTGGCCAGCAAAGTACATATTATTACTGACAGCTGTTGACATGATTCAATAAAGCCCCAAGGGGTTTCACTGATAATCCTAAATCACAACTACTTTTCCAAATAAAAAGCCACTTCTATGTCTCACAATATTTAGAGGAGGTTTGCAGAAATATCAGTGGTTCATAAGGAAGAAACTTGGGCAGAAGCCCCAAGAAACCAGTGTAATTTTCTAAGTTTAGTGGGGAGGAGAGGGGGTCTTGTATATTAAAAAATAAGCCCTCTGTAGAAAATGGAGTCTCTCGTGTGAAGATTAATAAGTCTAATTTTGGAAAGAGAGTTTCTATCAGACTTTGCTAGTATTTTATTTGGTTTCTTATCTTTCTCTTCCTGTGTCAGATGGTGAAGTGCCTAATTTTAAACCACATTTTGAGATGAATGTCCTTAAAAAAGTTTAGATATTTTTCTATTGACTTTGAATTCCACTGCAGTTTTCAATTTTGCAAGTCATATTAAATAGGCAGACTGCATAACCAAATGTTATTCGGATGTCTTCAAATAAATTTAATAATTTCTTTTTTTATTCCATGTACAAAGGAATAATTTAATTACAATAAATAAAAGCTGAGAGTAGTTGGTTCTTTTCATAAAGCAAAATTTTTTAGACATCAAGAACTCCATGAATACAATTTTGAGCTGAAATATGGGTGCACTCCTCCTGCCCCGGCTGGCCCCAGCGCACCTCTGGCACACATGTCCACCCAGAAAGTTAAGTCATGGGGGAGCCAGATTGTCGCCTCTGAGGCCCCGGCTCTGGCTCCCCGCCCCAGGCTCCCGCCCCCACCGCTGCTGGCCTGGCTCCCATGCACGGACTGGCCTGCTCTGCCAGAGCCTCCGCCGCCCTGCCCGCTGCAGCTCCTTCCTGTCAGGCCCTGTAGTGCGGCGACCCTGTCTCTGCCCCCGGCGCGGACAAGGGCGGCCGCCTGCGGGGCGGGGCTCCCCTCCTCCTCCTTCTCCTCCTAGAGGCTCAGCCGGGGGTTGCCTCTGACACTCCGCTTCACCTTCACACACCCCTAGCACTTCCCGAGTCCTGCCTCCCCTGGCTGCCCTGGGGAGAGCTGCAGCCTAGGCTGTCTCCAACCCCGCACCAGTCTGGGCGGCAGGCGCTCGCTTCTCCAGTGGGGTCCGCGCCTGCGCCCCACCGCCCCCCGCCCCCCGCCTCGGCGCTCACCTCTGGCCTGCACCGGGGGCTGCAGCCTCCCCCAGCCTAGCACTCTGGGACTCGTCTCCGGAGTTCTCCCGAGGCGCTGGAGGCCTCCTTTCTCTCCCGCGACTCCGCTTCTCCCCCGCGCTTCCCGCCCTCCCCACCCCAAACCCCAACTCCCCAGCTCCATGGCGCCTCTGGGATGCAGCTCCCCTTTTCCGCACACTCGGGCAGCGGTGCCCGCACCCAGAAACAGCCCTCTTGGGGGCGCTCATCTCCTCGGGGCTCCGTGTGGGCACTCACAGCCCGGGGTGGGGACCCGGAGCCCCCGCCTACCTCCCACCGGCCTTCGCAGCCCCTGAGGAAGGCCCGGTGACTGGCTCCAGTCATTGGTCCTTCAGGTGCCTGCTGCCCAGGGCGCTGACCTTCGCTGCCAAAGCTGTATGTAGCTGAGGCTGCCTCCACCAAGTTCCCTTGTTATAACTCCTCCTGTTAGCAACTCCTCCTGCTCCACTCCTCCCCCTCCTCCTCCTCCTCCACTCTTCTTCCTCCTTCTCCTCCTCCTCCCCTCCTCCTCCTCCTCCTCTCCCTGCTCCACCCTCCCCCTCCTCCTCCTCATCTCAGCATGAGAGAGTTGGACCGCACCAGCTCTGGAGCAGAGGAGGGGGCTCAGGAGCAAGGCCGTCCCTCCCTCCTCCTCCCCAACAGTGACCGCTGCCAAGTCCTGTCACTGGGGAAAGGACAGGGCGGAGGAGGGGACAAAGGTGGATTGAGAAAAAAAAAAAAAAGAAATATGGGTGGAGGGCATAGGAGGTGGAGAGGTGGGGCAATTCTCCCTGGGCCATGGAAGTTTTTCAGTATCTCTCCACCAAATTAAAAGTAATAAAAATTAAGAAAAAAACTTATAAGGAGAAAAAGAACTTCTGAAGCCATCAACATTTTTCTTTTTCTTTAGTCTCCACCTTAGAACCTAAAATATTTTATGCTGCTATCATCATCCAATGATGGTTCTGCAGGCTTATGGGGGAAAGGCATTTTCAAATTTTTAAAAATCTTTCTGGATGATTTGCACTTATTCTTTTATTAATTATGATTTCTTTGTATTCTATCCTAAATATGATTTTAATATTGTCAATTTTCCTTATGTGTCTCAACAAATCATTTTTTCCTCCACTAAAATCATTAGTATTCATTCAACGAATTCTTTTTTGTTATTTAAAAAAAATTATATTTTCCATAATGTCTAGAGGCAGGACTGAGATATTTGGCTTTCATAATTGTGCTAATATTCACACCAAATTTATAAGGTAGTGGGAGAATATTTTCACAATTAAAGGCATATATGTCTATAAATATTTTTCTATAGTTCAATACAGTTTACTAAGAGAGTCAACAAAATTTTAATGAAGAAAAAATAAATCACTGTCTATAAGATGACTGCTGTTTTTCATACAACCTCTGCACATCATGTGATTGAAACCTGGCATCCAGCCTATAGTGAATAAATTAACTAATTATCTGTCACTAATTAACTCATTCTAAAACTTATTAGCTCATGTTTGGGATGGTCGTCAATTTAGGCTCAGTTCACCTGGAATCTTTGCTGCATATGATTAGGTGATGGTTGGTAAATACAATGAACTTTAGAGTATAATCTGGCTGCCAATAAAACACCCTGATGTTTTTTCCCCAAATAACTCATGATTAAAAAAGTATTGTGTGCTTGTTTTCATGGAGGTACCAGTGTTCTGAAAGCAAAAACGAAAACATTCAAATGTTTCTTGACCAGATACCTGACTAATACTCTTTCATAGCAAACAGCATTACATAATTCATAAGAATGAACAACTGGATAGTGGCTTTGCAGGTTTTTTAGGAAGGCAGGTGAGTGCCCAATGCCTGGGATCCATGTGACTTACCTGGAAACCTGACAAGCACCAAGTTGATCTTTCTTTGTGCAAGGCTGCCAATCATGAGGCCACTGCAGATATTTGTGACCAGTCAACTACTGAGCCGAGTGCCCAGCTGGGTTTGACACATTTCTGAGCTGACTCAAATCTTCTGAAATGATTCCTGTTTTCTGCCTCCAGCCAGAAAGTCATCTCAAAATATTGATTAATTTCAGAAGGAGGAAAATAAGGTTCTAATGCTGCCATTCAGGTCCAAGTCTTCTCCAGGGCACCTGCTAGGCCTGCTGTGAGCCTCCATCAAAATGGTCAGGAATTCACTGACAAATTTCAAAGGGGCTGAAATGTCATTACTGTTTGTATAATATTGAATTGATTAACAATAGCATAAATGACACAAACATGACAAAGGTGGAAGGTATTAAGCAAACCTTTTGTTGGCAATCTTTTCTTTATTCAGTATTCAGCAGTAGAGTCAAGCAGTGGTTTACCTAGCATGGCTTATTTGGGGGGCAGAAAGTGGCTTAAGTGAGGATCTGAGTTACATAAGCTTCTTTCACCATATCAATTTTCTTTCAGAAGCTTACAACATTCTTATCATGGACACTCATGCCATCCACATCTCCAAATACAATATGTCAAATCTTTCTTTTCTGAAATCTAGATTCTATTTTTTAATGTTTCATAGTCCTGTCAGTAATTATATTTCCCACCTTGGTCTCCTTTTTCCTCTATTTGCTTTCTATTTAAAAAATGAAATAAAATAAACAAAGAAAAAATTTAAAAAAATTCTTCTGAATGCCTATATATCTCACATTTCTTTTTGTTTTGAAAACATAGGAGTTTGTGGTACTTTACATTCTCTCTAGATCAGCCTGTTCTCTAATGAATAAACCTTGATTAAACTTCCAACATATTCAATGACAACCTATATTTTGTATGTAAAGGGGTGTTGAGATAAATTCTAGCTGTTGTTTCTTTGTTGAGAGCCACAGCCAGTCAGAATGATGCCTGGCATTTGCCAGAGAGAATGTTTGAAAGGTGACAAGGAATGTTTGAAAGGTTAAGCCAGGGAACCATTGAGATGATGATTTGAGTTAAGCTATATCTAATTGCTGTGATGCTAGATTGATTGCATTGAATATTTGACCTTTACTGTCGGGCAATGGGGTGGCTCTTGCTGCCTTGGGCGCCTGCTAATTTGAAGTTCTTGCTCTACTTTGGAGTTCTCCTGAGGATTCCCAGAGAGTTCCCATTGGTTGGGGAAGTGCCGAAGGGGGGATTTCCAGTGTGGGGGGTTGCTGGAAGGGCTATGTGAGTGGCGTTGGCGAAAAAGTACGCGTGCAGTGCCGGTGAGAGTTGAAATAAAGTAGTTGCTGTTTGAACTTACAAGGCTTTGTGGTGGCTCAGTTATTTGTGCCCAGCCAGACTGCGGCATTTCTTCTTGATGTAAACTGTGAAGTGTATGAAAAATAAGTCCAAGCACATTACTCTAAATCTTTTGTCATTTAAAATGATAGACCTCAGCCAGAGCAAAGGAACATATACAAAAATACTTGCACCAGCCTGGTTTCAGACCCCCCCCCCACCCTAATGGAGCAGCTGACCCCAAAACAATAAGCCCAGGAAATACCCTATTCACATTCTGGTTCCATGTTAATTACTCAGCTGGGATCAGTGCAGAGAAGTAGGCAAATATCAAAGGTGCCAGTTTAGCTCAAGACATTATCAGCATATTTTCTCAACTACTATTGCTGGGAGTATTGTATTGTGGATGTAATAGTGTAGAATAAAGTAAATCACCAATACCCTGAGCGAGACCTTCCAGAGCCCTGGCCCAATTCTGCTGACCACAGTAATAACTCCACAACTACCAATTGCTCCTAAAAGAAATTTGTTTGTGCACTATTTCAACTTTAACAAATTTTGTTCTAGTTACTATGTTCTGAAGTTTAAAGTTTTAGATGCAAAGGTGACTGGGCATGTGCAAATATCTGTAAACTGCAAACAAATAAATTTGCATTCTTTTTTCTAGAACTTTTATGGATTATGGTTTCCAACAGTCATTCACAAAAGAGGTTAGAAAAAAAAAAATCCCTGTTTATTCCCAAGGAATCTTTACACAACACTTTTACACTGGCTACTTCACATAAACTTGCCTCAGGGATTTAATTCATAAATCAAATGAATTTCCTGCAGCCTGTACAGTGCTGTTGTAATGGCTATTATAATAATGTAAAATTGTCATGAGTGATGAAACATGCCTGGAATCCTAGAAGTTCAGGAAAATGAGGCAGAAGAATTGATAGTTTGAAGACAGCCTCATTCACTTAACAAGGCTCCAAGAAACTTAGTGAGAGCCTGTCTCAAAATATAACATAAAAAAGACAGTGAATGTGGCTCAATGGAAAGCACCCCCGGGTTCAATAATCAGCACCAAACCAAAAATTAAAAAAAATAAATAAACATAAGGATTCAGGGTACAAAAACATGTAAAAAATGTTGGCAACAGCATAAATTTAATAAATATATTTTTGATAAAAGTGTTAAGGTTCTTTAAAAGCCCAAAATAAATATGCTACATAATCCACTAGTAATTATTTGGGGGTACTACCACAAGGTTGTACATGCCTGTACTCTCTGTGCCTTAGAAGGGTGAGACAAGAGGATCTCAAGTTAGAGACCAGACTCAAAAACTTGGCAAAGTCCTAAGCATATCAGTAAACCCTGTCTCAATAATAAATAAATAAATAAAAGTGGTGGAGACTGGGTATGTAGCACATTGGTAAAATGCCCATGATTAATCCCTGGATTCAATCCTCAGTACCACAAATAAGTAAATAAATAAAATAAAAGAGAGAAAGAGATAGATTGAACTATCATGTAATTTAAATTCAAAATAATTTTTTTAAAAATATGGGTATATATGTAAAGCATTTGAAATCCTTTTGCTGAAGATATTGCTACACTTCTATTTTTATTTTATCTTAATTCACAGTATCCAATAAAAGGAAACAAGTGTCTTTTAGATAAAAGGTATTATCAGAAAATGCCTTCCAGCTGCAGATTATTCAACTAATGCCTTTAGAAACTACACACTTAAAATTAAAACTGGTCTCTAGAAGGCAAGACTCAGATACTGGTGTTTTTAAAGTACTCCAAGATATTTGGTATCTGTGGGCACCTTGTTTCAGACTGTTCTAAAATTCAGAACGAGGTACATATGGGAGATCAAGATGAAACCACAATATACAGTAAATTCTTCAATGGGTAATCTTAACTCAAACACTCTAATAGATGAAAGAGTTTTGGAGATAAAACTAGATTCCCTGTTTCACTGATTTCTGGGTTATGGATTCAATCCAAACATATATTAGAAAAGACTTAAGGCTACTGGTTAAAATCTATTTATAATAGGTATTGAAAATATACCAAAGGCTGGCTGTGTTGGTGCAGGCCTGTAATCCCAGTTGCTGGAGAGGCTGAGGCAAAAGCATCAAATTTCAAAACAGCCTTAGCAAAAGTGAGGTGCTAAATGACTCAGTGAAACCTCATCTCTTAATGAAGTAAAAAATAACCCTGAGACTGAGTCTCAGTAGTCCAGTGTTCCTAATTTCAATCTCTAGTATCCACCATAAAAAAAAAAAAAAAATATGTACCAGGGGGCTGGGGCTGGAGCTCAGTGGTAGCTAACTTGTCTGGCACTTCTTTTAATTCTCAGAATTACATATAAGTAAACAAAATAAAGGTCTATCAACAACTAAAAATAGTTTTTTACAAAGTGTACCTATTTGTTGACAGCCTGTGACCTAATTTGCTGTGTACTTTAGTTTTTGAGATGGAAGTTGGCCATGCATGGTGGTGCATGCCTGTAATCTCAGCTGCTTCAGAGGCTGAGATAGGAGGATCCTGAATTTGAAGTCAGTCTCAGCAATGGTGAGAAGCTAAGCAACTCAGTGAAAACCTTTCTCTAAGTAAAAATTAAAAATAAGGGTAGGTATGTGGCTCAGTGGTAGAGTGCCCATGACTTCAATCCCTGGTTTTGCCTCCCAAAATATGGGACTGGGGATATAGCTCAGCTAGTAGAGTGCTTGCCTTCTAAGCATGAGGCCCTGGGTTTAATTCCCAGTACCACAAAAAACAAAAAACAAAAAAAAAAAAAAAAGGAAAGAAAGAGAGAGATTGATCTTTCATGTAGTTTGAATTCAAGTTAGTCCCACTTTTATTTTCCTGCCACACCAGAGAAAGGTGTTTACTGAAATGTTTGGAATGTTTCTATGGTTCAGGGCCATTTTAATAAAAAGGTCTTACATATGAAAACAAAATGAATTGAGGACCTTTATTGGGACACATAAACTACACTACCTCATTTAGAAGAGATTAATTCTTTTAAATGTCACCTAATTTTATTCTGCTTTATTCATATGTAAAAAGCTCGGATTGTTGGTAAAGATGGTGCCTGGAGGGGCTGGGAATGTGGCTCAAGGCATAGAGCACTCACCTGGCATGCGTGCAGCCCAGGTTCCATCCTCAGCACCACCTACAAAGAAAGATGTTGTGTCGGCTGAAAACTAAAAAAAAAATAAAAATAAAAATAAAAAAAATTCTCTCTCTCTCTCTCTCTCTCTCTCTCTCTCTTCTCTCTTAAAAAAAAAAAAAAAAAGATGGTGCCTGGAGCATTTCTCTTCCAGGATCTCAGGTCCATGACACTGAATGGTGTGAACTTTTAATGGCACAATGGCACACCTCCAAATCCCCAAAGTGGCGGGAACTCTCAGCCAATAAAGAAGTAAGAGCCCACTCCCCCCTGCTCCTCCTCATCCCCCATTGAGCTCATAAATATCAATACCATCTCCCTCTCCCTCCCCCCATCCCCTCCCCCTCTCTTCCCCCTTCCCTCTCTCTTCTTCCCCCTTCCCCCTTCTCTTCTGTGACAGGCCTCTACAGTCCTGTTTGTTGAGTTTATGGAGCTTTTCCACCATTCCTACACAGATGATAAATCAAATCTTTTAAAAATGTTCTCTAGTTCTTGAAGAAAAATGAAATGAAATATGGGAAAATAGTCATTGATAATGTTGAAAGTGGAGTTTTGAGATGAAACAAAATTTCTTACTTTGCCAATTGCATCTGGGTACTTGTCTCACAAATTTTGAAGAATAAAATCTATTTAATTAAGCAAGTTGAAATAGAACTCCCACCATGTGGGATGGGGAATGATACCAGATAAACTCATTTTTGTGTGCCATCTTAAAAGTTTACATATGTTTTTCAGCAGAAATGGAAAAAAATTTATTTAAAATAGGTTTTAGAAAAGGCATCCTGACTACCATATGGGTTCATTTTCATCTTTTCCATGACCCATCTTTCCTCTTGCAACTTCACCACAGGACAAAGGACTTTGTTGAAGGTGTTTCCAAAAGTGGGCATTAAGGTTTTTTTTACATTTGAAATAGGCCTTAATGGTGCTCATTAACATATCTTCCAGTTATCCTCCAGCTGTTTTAGAATGAGGTTCATAATCCTGATTACACTGTAATTTTACTATCCCTTCTATTTTATACTAATTCACCATGAAAAAAGAACCCTAGATTTGATTTTGTGAACAGAGAGCTAGAAAACTAGAGTTTTATTCTCAGACCTAGGAAGAGCTAAGCTGAAGTTCTGGAATTTATATTGTTGTTCTGAATTTGTGATACTGCTTCCCCTACATTAAAAAGCTCTTGAGTCATGAGGAGCATTGAGTTAAAATTCAGCATCAGCAACTTAATGAGGCCCTAAGAAACTCAAAGGGACCCTGTCTCCATATCAAAATATTTTTAAAGGGCTAGGGATGTGATTCAGTGGCTGAACTCCCCTGGGTTGAATTCCTAGTACCAAACACACACACACACACACACACACACAAAAAAAAAAAAAAAAAAAAAAAAAAAAACCGCCATAACACGCTCTAAAAGTACAATCTCTCTTGTGCATGGAAACAACAAATGAAGTTGGGGTTCTCTTCAGATAATTATTCCAGTCTTCACCACACAATGTGGGAACATGCTGGACTCATTGCACATGGATGCCCACAAAGGGCTTTAGAGACAAGCTGAAAACACCATACAATTATCGAACAAAATGCCCAGGTTTTTAATTGCTGATCTAAGCTTCACTAGACTAGTAAGGGTCAGGGATCGAGGTTTATCTGCCACAGAGACCCTCTGAGGAGTCCTGTGAAGATGACCTTAGGCCTGAGCCTACACAACTCTATTTTAAAAATTCTAGTTTCAAACCTGCAGTCTCACCAGGCACACACACACAGAGCACTCCAGTATGGCCTCAAACAAGTTATTTCCCCTCAACCTGATAAATAGAGTGAAGCCCCTGGCAGGCTCTCCTAGCCTGATAAGAGAGAAAGGCAAAAATGTCAGGGTGGAGACCACCAGACAAGATGTTTCTGACCCCAGGGTAAATGACACTGAGAAACCTGGTGTTAGCTGAAGAAGATTGCAAGGGGGGTCAAAAAGCCCAAAATTTTATGTAAATAATACAGCTAATGAACAGGGATTCAGCCAGCCAAAACAAAGATGCACTTGAGATAGATAGCCTGATGAGGACCTGACATCCCATTAGTTGTCTTCATTTCCTGATCCTCTGCATAATACTCACCACTCCCCAACTCTATGCCCTTGTCTGGACCATGCTGAGTGCTGCAACTTCTCCCTATGATTCTCTCCTCAACCAGTCATCTGCTCCATACCAGGAAAGACCTGCCTTGGTTTTTGTCCTGATCACCCTGGTCTGAGTGAGTGTGCATATCCTGGACATAAAGCCTAAGGCTTGAGACTTTTGAACTTAGCATGCAGAGGGAATGTCTGTAATTAGCCTGTCATTATTATGTGTGCTTTGCAGTGCTTAGAATTAATTTATAATTGTTAGCTCTGAATAGATTATGTCTATTGCAGTACCTAGCATTAAGAATTGTTGTTTTCTTGATTAAGAACCTATAGAGTGAAATTGTGTTGAGTAATTGAGTGAATAAAGCATTGAAAGGGGCATAAGTGCATGGAAATTCTTTATTTCTCTCCTGTACTGCATATATCACAATTGTTGCCCCCTCACAACAAGTACCTAGCCACAATTTTCATTTTCCACCATTGCCACTCTTGCCAGCTTCAAACAACATACTTATCCAGTCTCAAGATAACGAGGCACACTTATCATTTTCTTGCTTTCAGGGTTTTCAGAGTTCTCCCTGTGATTTGTTTTCAGCTTCTTCTTAGCACAGAAATTTGGGCTCTTGATCCATGACAGAAAGCCTACAAAATGATTAAAAGAATGGCACCTAAGGGACTGATTGGACAAGTCTTCAGGCACTGACTCCAACCTAAGCCGAGTGGGCCCAGAATCAAGTCCAAAATGCAAGCTGGTCCATTTTAATTGTTAAAAGACTAAGGATAAGGGCTGGGGATATGAATAAAAGAAATTAAAATACTTTATATAAGATATCTGCTGTTTTCCAGATATTCACTGTACCACATATGATTAAAACCTGACATTTTCCCTCCAGTGGGTATATTGTTGTCTATAACTGTATAAGAAGTCACTCTAAAACTTACTAGTTCACATTTGGATTGAACTGCATTCATCTGCAATATTTTTGCTGCATATGTTTAGCTGTTAAGATTACTGAACTTCAGAGGGTGATCTGGCTGCCAAAAGAAAAAGGACCCTGAATCTTCTTCACATGATATCTCAGAATCTAATAAATTAAGGTGAGCTTGTTCTCATTGAGGAGACAGTGTTCTAAAAGAAAAAGCAAAAACATTAAAAAATATTTCCTGACTAGATACCTGACTAGTACTCTTTCATAGCCACAACTTTACAAAAGCCATAAAAAAGAAGAGCCCTGACCCAAAGTTTGTAGAATGCATTCTGCATTTGGCTAGAGTAGGAGTAAAATCACATTACCAAATTTCTGTACACAGATAAGGCTAAAGGACTATTGATATTATGTCACTAATTCTGCCTTTTGTAACAGATGAGGTTAATACAGCTGTTCAGTGTCAAAAAATATTTTCAAAATCCCATAAGTACTGTGTGTGTGTGTGTGTGAGTGTGTGTGTTTATATGAGTGTAGTGCTGGTGGTTAAACTGAGAGAATTAATATTCCTGAGCTATATTCTCAATTTTTTCTTTTTCTTTTTCTTTATTTTGAAACAGGATCTTACAAAGATGCTTTGTTGTGTGCCCACAATTTTTAAGTACATATCAAGATCAAATATGCCTGACACAAAGGCAAAACTTACCTCCTTTAGAAGCCATGATTCATCATTATTTTTAAGTAGTGACATTTTAAAGTAGTGACATTTATTCAAAAAGGGGAGGGGGTTACACACATATGTGGCTCATGTCAGCAATCTTAATAATTTGGGAGACTTAAGCAGAAGAATCACAATTTCAAATTCAGCCTAAATAATATGAGAGGGCCCTAAGAAACTAAGCAAGACTTTGTGTGAAAACTAAAAATAAAATAAAATACAATTTAAAAAGCCTGATTATATAGGGGTTTAGGAGAACTACCCTGGGTTAAGTATTCATTCCTCTCCCCTTAAAAAAAGAAAAGAAAGAATAAAAAAAAAGAAAAACAAATTTTTTACATCTGATGAACTTTTTATTCAATGGGGATAATATGTTTGAGAAAAAAGTCTAAAGCTTATAGCAAGGAAATAAAATAAACTTGGGAAATTGCTGAAAATTGAATTGAAAAATCAAGAACAAACAATATTTTTAAAATTTCTTATCAGGAGAAATTTGAAAACAGGCATATTTCATTTCAGTCATGATGAAAATGCAGGATGCTATGGAAACTGCAACAAAAGGACTGTATCTGTATCACAAAAGTTTTGTAAATGGAGAATATGAAACACTACATTAAAAAAGTGAGGGTGAGACAACATTAAAGCCATATGTGTAATCTAAAATAAATAATATACTAAATCTCCACTATAGGAATTTTATCTGGGAGTATGTCTACAAAACAACACAATACTCCTTGAATAAAGCAGAGGATTTGTGATAGTATCAAATTAAAAATGATTTCACATCTGTGGCTGTTGTGCAGGGGCTTATATCAAAAAAGCAAGGTTTGGGGCTCAAGCAGTTGAATGAAGATGTGAGGAACTTTTGGGATGGTAGGCATGCTACTTTTGAAGGCAGCAATAGCCCATAACCAAACTCTAGCTTCTATCCCTCAGCCCCCCAAATTATTAAATAGAACTTTTTTTTAATGCAGGTCAGACAAAGAAAGCATATCAACAACATTTTACTGATGTAAGAGCATGCTCACAAATAAATGTTTTTTGTTTTTTTTTTTTTTTTTTTTTTTATCTTGAGTACATAGATTGAATATGATTGTTTATGGCCTTGGTTACTTGCTAAAAATACAGCCCTCTGGAAGCCTGGCCAGCTACTAACATACATGGTCTTTTTTGTCCTTAAATGCCTCATGGCATTGAGCATTTTACAACTTCTACTGTAAGGAGCAATGCTAACCTCTCCATTCTTAAGGTGCAACACAGAATGCTGTTTATCTCTAATTCTTACAGACAAAAAATAATAATCTTGCTCTCTTGCCACCTGGGTAAATTATTTTTTAAGTCCACCAGTTCTGATTAACAGGTAAAATGGGGTAAACTTGGATACCTGGGCTGGCCATGCCAGTTGTTCACTGGAGCCATTGGCTGCTGTTGTTTCATTTTATGCATCATCCATTGACTGGACTTGAAGGCCTTTATCCTTCTTCTTCTCCCCAGACTCAATCATCACAATGGAAAATGTTGATGGGTATTTTCAAAATACAGACATCTTACTCTACTGGATATATTTTGGATTCCTATACTTCTTGATTATCTTGCAATTTCTCATTCTGGTAGTCTCTCCTACACTTGTATCAGTTTTTGCTGTCAGATCTATAGAAACCATTCATCCCATGACCACAGCAGCTGCACATGACTCATTTGACTACTTCTCCAAATCATCTATGCCATTGCTGCCACTTTTTTCTTTGGCCAGGGGCTGGAGCCTGGGCTTCAGCAATTCATTGATAGTTCAACTTCCAAGGTTCATGTTTCCACACAGTGCAGTCCGAATCCTTATTTCTGCTTACAAGGAACTAATCCCATTATGTCACAGTTTTTCACAGGAGTTCACTGTAATTGGACTGAGGCAAAAAAGTGTTGTATGCTTCTTTGTGTCCATAGGTGCCACTACTCCCCTAAAAATCTCCATTAATCTATCAAGACTGAGATATCTCTCACCTGCAAATATCCTAAAGACTATGCGAGTTGCTGTGTGGGTGTTGAGACCCAGGATGTAAAATTTTGGTCTCTAGCAATTGAGAGATGTGAGGAAGAGTTGGCAGTGTAGTCATGCTTATGCAGAGGTAACAATAGCTCCCAGGTAGCCCAGAGCATCCAGCCCTCAGAATCCTGCATCATTCCATATGTCTTTTCATATATAGGCCAGAAAATGAAGGTGCATGATCAATATTTTACATAGTGAACACATGCTCAGAAGAAAATGTTTATGACAATTAATGTATACTCTTAATCAAGGTATTCATTACTTAAATAAATGATAATAATATTAATCATCATCATCTTCATCATCATCATCATCATCATCATCATCATAACAGTAACCTGTTGGAAGCATCAACAACAGAGTAGCTATAGCCATGTTTGGCCTTTCCAATGATCCACCCTTATAGGTTTCATCATCAAAAAATCTACACACCTGAAGTCTTCTGCAAAGATCTATTAGCAAGGAGGTAAGAGCTCTGCATCCACAGGCCTCAAAAAATTATGCTGTATTGTGATATGACTAGAACACAATCCCCCTGTCTAGGATTACTAAAACCCATCTCCAGATGGTATCTAAACAAGCTCATCATTCTTGCAACTTATCATTGATCAACTGCTGCGTGGCTGCATCTAAAGATATCATATGTATTGAAGTCATACTGATATTATTATATGGCAGAAACCCATTCCTGTGCTGCTGATAACAAACCAACTACTATGTGATTTTGCAACACAACTTTTTGTATTTGATATTTTTCTTTATTAACTAGAGTTAGAGCCTGCTTTGTATGATTTAAGGTTTGGCTGTGTACTCTGTATCTTATTCACCAAGGTTACATAAAAATAAAGAAAATACCTCATCTTCATGAGTTTAAAATTTTATCATATAGTCTTCTCTTTAGCTATAACCACACCATAATTTTCCATAGGCTGTATGGTTTGAACCTAGTATCCTAATAATGCCAGAAGAAAAACCAGAAGTTCAAACATATTGAGTAACATTTTCAAATTAAATCAAAGTTTAGGCAGTAAAAAATTGTCTGGATAAAATGGAGATCAACAGACTGTTGAGTATAATAGATAATGTTACCTTCAGTATACATTGAAATATGGGTTTCAATATTTAAACCTTAGGAATTAAGCCAGAATTAATAAAGGGGTGATTATAACAGCTGCTTCTCTTCTTATCATTTCAATTTTGCCTATTCATAAACCAGGAAACAAGAGCCAATATTGTAATGCATGTCTGTAATTTCAGTGACTCAAGAGGCTGAGGAAGAAGGATTTTAAGTTCAAGGCTAGACTCAGCAACTCAGTGGGGCCTTAAGCATCTTAGTGAGAACTTGGCTTTTCTTTAAAAACAAATGGGCTGGACATGTGATTTGTGATAAAGTGTTCTGAGTCCAGTCCTTGGTACAAAAAAATATTCTGCTTCTTTGTGCCACTATCTAACTTCTAAGACAATAATGAAAGACTGATAATTCATGTAGTCTAGAGGATGTGAGTTGTGGCTTTGGGGTCACAGAGAATTGTTCCTGAATTCCAGTAAAGTTGCTTAATATTCAGGAGACCTTTCAAATATTCTTTCACACTGAACAGCTATGTAAACCTCATCCATTACAAAAAGCAGAATGATACCGAGTGTCAACATATTAGCAATTCTTTAGCCCTATCTGTACACATAAAGTTGACAATGAATTTTTACTCCTCTTGTAGCCAAAGTGCAGAATATATTTCACAAATTTTGGATCTGAGCTCTTATTTTTTTGTGTGTGACTTATGTAAATCTGTGACTAGTCAGGAAACATTTTGAATACTTTGTTTTTACTTTCATAACACTGTCACCTCCATGAGAATGAGCCCACCTTAATTTATTTGATTCTGAGAAGAAGGGTGCTTTTTTTGGCAACCATATCTCCCTCTGAAGTTCAGTAACCTTACCAACTATCACTTAATCCAGTAAAAAGATCCCATATGAACCCAGGCTTAATTGATGATAAGCCCACACTTGAGACAATAATTTTTATATGGTTTCTTCTTATTCAGTGATAGATATCTAATTCACTAAACATGGGCTGAATGCCAGGATTCAATCACATGTGGAACAGAAGTTATATGAAAAACATATTGTGCCTTATAGGTACTGGTTAAATTTTTATTAATTTAAATTTAAACTTTAATCTCTTGACAGGCTTTATTGAATTATATGGAAATATGTGTAGACTTCTATGCCTTTAATGTTTGATGATATTCTCAGAGTACCCCATCATAAAGAAGAAAATTGAAATAACAACCCTGCATTAGGCTAAAGACAAAACTGCAAAATAAATTTTTTTAAATGTTTAGACTCTAGTTTCTGGGTTACTGATGATCTGATTACCTAGAGTCTTCTCTCCAGTGATATCAACCTCTTTTGGTTAAAGTATGATATCTAAAATGAAAATGGATCTGTGCCCAGAATCCTGTGAGAAACAGTTTCCACTTTTGTACACTTCTGAGTTGTAAATGGCTTCTCTCTCAAAGTGCAGAGTCTCTCCTGTTCTTTGGCAGTAAGAGAATGTTGTTTGGTATGTTTATTCCATAACCTATGACACAGAACTGAGTTGTCCATTTTTTTCACCTTGCTGAGGTCAGGGTATTTATGAATCTCAAACATAGAATATAGCTGTAGTGAACATAGATATCCCTGAGAGGTCAAGAGTGAATTTTAGGATGAAGCTTGAAAAATACATTTATTTATTAGTCAATTTATATTTTCAAAAATAATAATATTTTGGATATAGTGGTTTAAGTTATTAAATTGATTTAAGCTCTCCTTCTTAATTTTTATTATGAATACTAGAAATTTTTAAATTATACTAGCATTATATTGTTTTTCCCTCTGGGAAAATATTAATGCCTTAGGACATTGCTTAGAAGTTTAAAATAAAATTTGCTTTCTCATAAGACCAGACAGCACAAAAGTTAAATGAAATTTTAAAGTAATTTTGATAAAATTTTTATTCACAAAAGTATATATTTTGGGTGTGTGGGAGATCTTGCCTCTTGGTTTTATTTTCCCCATTGGGGTGGTGAGGATAGTACAAATGATGAGAAGTGATGAGATGTCATTCCAAGTCCTCATCAGCCTCCCCAGCTCAAGTGCATTTTTTATTGAGCTGGCTGAACATCTGTTCATTTGATCAACTCTTTATACTAAATTTTGCAGCTTTTTTACCCTCTTTTCAATCCTTGTTAGTTACCACCAGATTTTTCCATGACTTCATTTACTCTAGGGCCAGAAACATCTGGTCTGGTGGTCTGCACCTTGGTCTTCTCACCCTTCCCTCTTATTAGGTGAGGACAACCTGCCAGAGGCCTCACTCTGTTTATGGTGAGGGGAAGTGATTTGTTTATGTCTGAAGGCAATACTTCAGGGATTCTTTAGGCATGCCTGGTGGGACTGCATGTTTCAAACTGAAGTTTTTAAAATGGAGTTTTCTTTAGGCCAGGCCTAAGGCCATCCTCACAATAGTGTAGTTAATTTGTCCAAAATTAAGGTGTTTTTTGTTTGTTTGTTTGTTTCTTTAATGTATTTGTCCTCAAGTGAATTTTTTTCATTTTTCTTCTTTTTCTTTTTTTTTTTGTACCAGGTATTTAACTCAGGGGCACTGAGATACATCCCCAGTCCTTTTTTTTGTATTTATTTAGAGAGAGGGTCTCACTTAGTTGCTTAGTGCCTTGTTTTTGCTGATGGTAGCTTTGAACTCACGATACCCATGTATAATTCTTCTGTGCCACAGGGGTTATGGCCTGTGCCACCAAGTTTGCTTTCAACTGAGTTTTTAAATATGTAAAACGACTTTATTAAAGTGACATTTAGAAGCATTCCTAATATTCAAGCAAACTCCTTAGACCTGGTATGGCAGGAAATAAAAGTGGAACTGGACTTTAATTTAAATAACAAGAAAGTTGAATTGCAAGGGCTTAATTAGAACACAGATAATTAGAAGGTTACAGGCCATAGCACTCTTGTACTTTTTTAAAATAATTTTTTTCTTAGTTGTGGATGAACAAAATATATTTATTATTATTATTATTATTATTATTATTATTATTATTATTGTTGTTGTTGTTGTTATTAATTTAGGTCCAGTATCAAACAGACTGCCTCATGCATACTATCCAGGTACTCTACTACTGAGCAACAACCCTAAATCCTTACCTGGTATTTTTTTAAATATTTAATTTTTTTATATGGGGTGCTGAGAATTAAGCTCACGGCCTCATATATGCTAGGCAAGCACTGTACCACTGAGCCACACCTTCAGCTCTTTCCTGGTACTTTTTAAATACCTGTTTTACATATATTTTAATTAGTAGCTTTAACCCTTTTCCAATATCTGTTTGGATTAAATCAATAACCTAGAAATCAGTGAAGCAAAGTCTAGTTTTATCTCAAACTCTGATTTTACTTCCTCTTTCTTCCCCAGACCAGACACCTTATCACAGTGTCTGAATTAAGATTCTCCCTTGAAGAATTTACTGTATGTTGTCCACATTCCAAACTCCAAAATTTACCTATTCCTTAATTTTGGAAAAGTCTTATAGAATTTTTCCGGAGGTACAAAAATTTCTTGGAGTACTCAGAAGAATCCATATCTGAGCCTTGCCTTTTTGGGAGCAGTTTGAATTATAAGTATGCAGCCTTTAAGGCAAGTAGATGGATGATCTGCAGCTGGAAGAAACCTTTTCATCAATACCTTGCATCTAAAAGGCACTTCATTTGATTCCTTTTATTAGATACTGTGAATAAACCTACAATAAAAATGGAAGTGAAGTAATATCTTTAACAAAAGTGTTCCAATTTCTTTAGATATTTACCCAGAATTACAATTACTGGGTTATAGGGCATTTTTAAACCAAGAATTGTTATTGTTATTTATTTTTACTTATTTAGGCGCTTTACTACTGTGGTACATCCCTATTTTTTTTAATAAGACAGGATATCAGTGAGCCACTTAAGCCATTGCCAAGTTTCTGAGGCTGGTCTTGCATTTAAGTTCCTCCTGTTTCTTCCTCCCAAGCCACTGAGAGTACAGACATTAACAATGATACCCTGCTTCAAAAAAATTATTATTAGTGGATTATATGGCATTTTTATTTTGAGCTCTTAAGAACCATGATAGGGGCTGGGAATGTGGCACAAGCGGTAGTGCATTTGCCTGGCATTCGTGTGGCACTGGGTTTTATCCTTAGCACCACACACAAATAAAGATGTTGTGTCTGCCGAAAACTAAAATGAATAAATAAATATTAAAATTCTCTCTCTCTCTCTCTCTCTCTCTCTCTCTCTCTCTCTCTCTCTCTCTCTCTCTCTCTCTTTAAAAAAAAAAGAACCATGAATTTTTTTTTTCAAAAGTATCTTTATTAACTTTATATTGTAACCAAAATTTTTATCTATGCATATACACCTATACTCTGGAGTCCCTACTATCTTTTGGATATTTGTTTAGTTTGGTGTGGTTTGGTGCTAGGAATTGAACTCTGCGGGTGTTTAACACTGAGTTATGTCTCCAGTCCTTTTTTTTTTTTTGAGACAGATGATATATCACTAATTTCTCAATAAGTTGCTTATACCCTTTCTATGTTGTTAAGGCTGTCTTTCAAATTACAATCCTCCTGACTTGCCTCTCTAGCCTCTAGTATATTTGCCACTACACCTAGCTCTTTCAGATTATTATAATAACCTTTTCAACAACACTGCCCAGGCTACAGAAAATCTCTTTGACTGATGCATTTTATCCCTGAGGAAAGTTTATATGAAGTAGCCAATGTAGGACTATTCTGTAAAGATTTGTTGGAATAAACAGGGATCATTGTTTTTTAAGCTCCTTTCTGAACAGCTGTTTGGTATCATAGTTCATAAAAGTGCTGGGAGAAGAATGTAAATTCATTTGTTTGAAATCTACAGAGATTTACATAAGCTCAATCACCTTTTGTTCTAGAGTTTGGAACTTCAGGACATAGTAAGGTAAATAAAATATGTTAAAGTTGAGATATTCGGTACACACATTGACGCACACATCCACACACACACACACACACACAAAAATAAAAAACTTTCTAGGAGCAATTGGTAGTTCTGGCATTATTACTAGTGTATCAGGGACATAGTAACATACACAAAATATGTTAAATGTGAAACATTCAATACACACATACACACACCCACACACAAAAAAAACAAAACAAAAAAAAAAACCTTTTTCTAGGAGGAATTGGTAGTTCTCGCCTTATTACTAGTGCATCAGGGTTGGGGCAGGATTCAGGAAGTGCTAAAATCTCACTCAAGCTAAGAGTAGTTTACTGGATTCCTCCCTATTTCACCTATAATACAAGCTAGAGTGAACTTCATCTGTCAGCAACAGTAATTGGGAAAATATGCTGGCAGATTTTTTTGAGATAAATTGACAGCTTTGATATTTGGGTATTTTTGTGTCTTGGTCACAGCTGATGAAAAACTTGTGAAAAATTTTATGGCTCCTAGATATCACCATTTTTTGTATCATTTCTTTCATATTTCCTTCTTTTTTTTGTGGTGCTAGAGATTGAACCCAGGGCCTTGTGCATACAAGGCAATCACTCTAAAAACTGAGCTACATCCTCAGCCCCTCGCTCACATTTCTGTTCACTAGAGGTGATGATGGTAATTGGGAATTTTGTCCCAAATATGGTACATTTCTTAAGACCGGACTAATATCCAGTGTATCTAAATCTCTCATTCATGATTTTGCCAAAGAGATACTCACAGTAGTTTTTTCCTTAAATGTATCTATAGATGGAGGGAGAGTGTCTCATTTAATATTCTGCTTTATTTTCAACATCATTCCCTATTAATATTTGCTTTTTATAGTGTTGCTAAGTTTGGAACTGACTATCTTGCACATTCTGCACACACACTCTAACAGTGAACTTTTCCTCTATGTCCCAATTCTAACTTTAGGTTGGAAACATTCATTCATTCATTTCTAATGTTATTTTTCATATGGTCAGTTTTACATATGCCTTTCTATTGCTCTTAACAATACTATTGATCTACATATGGTTTCAGATTTTATTTATATTATGATATATTGGTCTGTATTATTGCAATATAGTTTCATAATATACATTAAATGTGTCTCATAACAATATTATTTGTTTTTTATTAAAGGTTTTGGAGTATTTTACATATATTTCATTTCTAAGATAATTTTTTTGGTTCCTTCTTTTTTTTTTCTTTTATTTGGTACTTGGATTTAAACTCAGAGGAATTGAGCCACATCCCCAAACATATTTTGTATGACATTTAGACATGGTATCTCACTGAGTTGCTTAGGGCCTCACTTTTGCTGATGCTGGCTTTGAGCTCACAATACACTTCCCAAGGTACTGTGATTACATTTGTGCACCAACAGGTCCAGCTCTATTCTTGAATTTAAAGAAAAACATGCTAAAATTTTGATAGGAAAATATTATATATTAAATTGAGTTAAAATAGTTGTCTTTGTAATGATTAGTTTTATTTACACACATGTTATTTTATGTGCTTTTGTAAATTTTTATTTAGTTTGTGGTAAGTTCCACATATTTTCCTTGAAATCCATTATACATGTGATGTATTTAACAGATGTAACTTCAGTATAATACTTATGTGGTATTTTGTACTCTAATTAAACCAAAAATCTTTCAGTGCTTCAGAAACCATTTTTTTTCCTCAAACTTTATTATTTTTATTTTTCTGAATCACCTCATCTTTCCTCCTAGGCCACAGATTTCTACTGTATTGACAAGTATAGCTCTAGTCTTATGCTATCACATACTTGTACACTGTCATTGTACACACATATACTATAATTTCTACAGGTCTAAGCTGCTTGGTGAGGAGTATTATATATACAGTTTTCATGATGAAATAACAGCAATTTCTACTCCATCTTTAGTTCATGAATATTTGTTCTGTGTCCTCATAAATACATTGTATTCTTTTTGTTGTTGTTTTTTTCTTACTGGAAATTTAAATCAGGGGCACACAGAGTCTGGGTCACACATAGTTGCTTAGGGCCTTGCTATGATTCTGAGGCTGGCTTTGAACTCAGGATTATCTTGCCTTAGCCTCACAATCCATTGGGATTAGAGGTGTGTGCCATGGAACCTGGTTCTATTTTATTTTTATATTGAAATACATATTACTTCTGAAAATAATTTATTCTTGATATTAAGAAAGCATAGAATACTATTTTCCCCAAAAAATAACTCCCTCTTCTTTTGGAAAAGATGTCAATTTTTTTTGGAAAAGATGTCAATAGTGCTAGATATATAATTTATTAATGTCTAAATGGCAAGTTTATTATTATTATTATTATTATTATTATTATTATTATGCTATGTATTAGTTACAAAACTTTATCTGTTCATATTATTATAAGGTATATACTCTTTTCTATAACTTTATAGCATACATCATTTTGTATCAAAATTACCTTTGGGGGGTTGGGAGGTGAGGGGAGAGATCATGGGGTTAAAAATGATGGTGGAATATGATGTATATTTTTATATAACGTATATGTATAAAGAAGTGAATTCATGTAAATATAATTTGTATAAAACCAGAGAAATGAAAAATTGTGCTCTATATGTGTAATAAGAATTGTAATGCATTCTGTTGTCATATATAATTAAAAAAATATTTAAATATTAAAGATAAATGATGGCATTATATTATAACTGAAAATAAATACTACTCCTTTTAAAAATTGAAAAAAAAAATGTCTGTTGGTGAGTTGTAAACTTTATGAAGTACAAAATGTATCCTGAACATTCGGTAATACATAAACCTAGATGTAGGTATTTATAATGTTGTCAGCAAAATTAAAAAAAAATACTGTAGAGTTCATTTTTTGCAATGTATACTCATAATTTTATGAGATGCATTTTGTTCATATACATGTATACTACCATTATATATAATTAATAAATGATTACTACATCTCACATTAACTACATTTATTTCAAATTAATTTGTCTTTTGAAAGCACTGATATATGACACTTTTTGATATGTACACTTGGTGTGTCTTCAAATTTGTCAATTTTTATGTATTATGTTCTTTTCTTTATTCTCCTTTTTATAGAATTTCTTTTTTGAAATTATTGAGATTAATAAATTTTAAACAATTCAGTATAACAGTGCAGTCTGTAGATTTTCTTTTTTAACCTAAGACAAAATACATCCCAATTTTAATAGGCTTATTGTTATGTAAATGACATTTAAAAACCTGCATATATAACACCCTTACCTGACCTTACTCTGGACTATTGATATCTGGGTGGAGGGGATCTCAAAGTGATCCATGGAAAAAGCAGAACAGGGATGGATCAGGATGTAATATTGGTGGATACTGAGTATGTAGTAGGGAGTATTCATGAAAAAGTATTGGTGGAATAGGTATGGGTAGAGCAAAAAGTGCTGTGAAGAAAAGAGGGAAAGAATGACCAGCTCAAGAGTTCAGATTTAAAAAGTCTAATGGTGGATCAATGATACTATGAGGGTAAAGGGTAGTTTCTTTGGAGGCAGAAATAAGGTAGAAGTGAAAGAAGAAGGTAACTCTGGCACAGTCCCCAAGAGAAAGAGTCAAATGAACACTACCCTCTCTCTCTCTCTCTCTCTCTCTCTCTCTATATATATATATATATATATATATATATATATATATATATATATATATAATGCAAACTTCTATAACATTAGATTAAAATCATCCAGCTTCAGCAACTTAGTGAGGCTCTAAGAAACTCAGCAAAACCCTTTTTCTTTATAGAAAATTGTATTAAAGGCTGAGAGTGTTTCTTAGTAAAAAAGCATATCTGATTTCAATTTTTCATATGAGAGAGAGAGAGAAATCTTGCAAAAATTAAAAAAAGTAATCAGTGACACTGTTAGTGTCAAGGATGTAAATAATTTAAAAGTAATAGTTAGCTAGTTGGAAAACTCATCTAGGTTATTAACTACTGCTTGGGAAGTTAGTCTACTCTCCAAAATATAAAAGTGAGAGAGAAATGCTTTATTAAAGTTATATAAGAAAAAAGAGGAGTTTTGACACAGCTTTTAGTTGTCCCGGGTCAACTTTAGCAGGTGATTAGGGTTCTGCAAAGATGATAAATTCTTGAGTTATTTGGAATAGTGTGATTTTATATAGTCTTCATAAATGAAGATTGAGGTCTAATATAAATCAGGCTTGTCAAAGGAAAAACATTTCAATGAAAAGTAAATGTATGAATAAACACATAAAACAATATTTAACCAAAAGTCAACATTCAGAATATTTATGCAATTATGTAATCACCAGTAATGTAAAAACAATGACAACTAAAGAATAAGTAAATTAATAAAAAACAAATATATAATGTAATGAATTAATTAATTAATGAATAGCTAACAAGTGCAAAGTTATAATGTGACTGGAATTGTCAAAGTCAGCTTGTAGCCATGAAAAAGTGTAAAGGTACATAGAAATGGTGTTTTACTACTCACTGAGACACACCCTATGAACTATAAGTTCCACTCCTAGGTGGAAAGAGTTGGACACAGAATCCAGTCACCTGGCTCTCAAACTTGGGAACTGTGCAAAAAATTACCTTTTTCTTTCCCTCAAATTTTATTGCTACTTCCAAGAACACTACCCTCTATATTCACGCTATCATTTTAGACTTGTGGCATGTGAACCCCTCTACTGTTCAAGTTTTTCTTCGTTTTTTCATCGCTCTTTTTCTCCCTACCCCTATATCATCCACCAAGACTTATTTTGTATAGCAAAATCTACATATTCAGCAATCACCAGTCTTATATCTTACTATATCCATTTCCTACCTTGTGCATGACCACTTTGAGATCCCCTCCATGAAAACATCAATAGTCCAAAGTGATCAGAATGGGGGTAAAAATTGTAGAATATTAAAAGTCAGTTAAACAACAAGAAAGCTATAAAAGTGTGCTTAATTTAAATGTGAAAATAAAAAGAAAATCTTTAAACTTCACTAGTTAAAGATCAAAAATTTATGAGTCTCAATAATTTGAATTATACTTGTGAGTCACTTTTTTGGGGGAAGGGATATAAGAACACGGCTAAAGAATTTAAAGTTCAAACTGTTTTTTTTATGAGACAAAGAATAGAAAAATTAAAAAAAAATATTAAAGTAATTGTGATATCATTTTCATAAAAATACATATACATATGTATTCACAAATTTCTTTAACCTTATAAACAGTTATTAGTGTCAATACATTTTTCTCTGGGCTAGGTCCTATTATTGGAAGAAAACTTTGCCTTAAAATAACCCCATACAGAGGCATTTAATGCAATTAACAGGCCAATAATAATAATAATAATAATAATAATAATAATAATAATAACAATAATAATAATAATAATAATAATAATAAGTGAGGTGGGGAGGATTTAAGGTTGTGAAGAATACCTGTAATATAAGTTACTTGAAAAGACATCACATGGGCTGGGGATGTGGCTCAAGCAGTAGCGCGCTCACCTGGCATGCGTGCGGCCCAGGTTCGATCCTCAGCACCACATACAAAGATGTTGTGTCCGCCAAAAACTAAAATAAATAAAGATTTAAAAAAAAAAAAATCACAGGAGAATTTTATACATTGTATGAAGACATATATGTATATATTATTTATGAAAAGTGTTTATGAGTTCTGTAGTGAGGGTGCACAAGTCCAATACAAAGTCTTTTTTTTTTCTTGAATATTTTTATGTTGTAGATGGACACAGTATCATTAGTAGTTTGTTTGTTGGCTTTTTTTTAATATTTATTTTTAGTTTTTGGCAGAAACAACTTATTTGTTTGTATATGGTGCTGAGGATCTAACTTGGGCCGCCTGCATGCCAGGGGAGTGTGCTACCGCTTGAGCCACATCCCCATCTTGGGTGGCTTTTTAATGCGGTGCTTCGTATTCAACCCAGTACCTCAAGCATGCTAGGGAAGTTCTCTACCACTGATCCATAACCCTAGTTTCCAAAGTCCTTTACTTAATCTTTTTTTTTTTTTTGGGGGGGGGGGCGGGGAAGTGTGTGCGTGTAGTGCAGGGGATTTAATCCATGGCCTTATATCAGCAAAACAAGCACTCTACTGACTAAGCTATATTCTCAGCCCTGATCTGTAGTCGGTTAACAATGACAATGGAGCAGCCTGCCATTCAGACTTTGATTCTGTGACCACTTGCCTCAGGTTGGAGGCAGTGCCTGAAGCCTTGACCAATCAGTCACTTAGGTGAGAACTGCCAATCCTCAAGCAGCCAGTGATGAGGGGGAGGGCTTCCACAATCTTCTGTTTCCTTGGTGTCTGGAACCCGCCATTTTTTAAATCTTTCTGTAGGCTTCTCTCCTGGATCCGGAGCCCAGGTGTCTGTGCTATGCAGAATCTGAAAACAAACCACAGGGAGAACGCTGAGAACCCTGAGAGCCAGGAAATGGTAAGTGTGCCTTGTTATATTGAGACTGGGTAGGAAAGTGTCTTAAAGCTGACAGGAGTGGCAAGGGTGGAAACTGGCAGTCATGGCTAGGGACTCCTTGTGGTCCTCTCCAGAGTCTTGTGGCCAGAGGGTCTCTCCGTGGTAGCTTAGACTTCACCTCCCTCTGACTAGTCTAGTGAGGCTTAGATCAGCAGTTGAAAACCTGGGCATTTTATTTCATAATTGTATGGTGTTTTCAGCTTGTTTCTAAAGCCCTTTGTGGGCTTCCATGTGCCATGAGTCCAGCATGTTTCCAGATTGCATAGTGAAGACTAAGATAATTACCAGGAGAGAACTACAAATCCATTTATTGTATTCATGCATGAGAGAGGCTGTTAATTTTAGGGCTTGTTACTCATGAGGGTTGGTTTGTTTGTTTGTTTATTTATTATTATTATTATTATTATTACTATTATGTGTATGTTGTTTTCTTTTTGGTACCAGAAATTCAACCCAGAGGTGTTCATCCACAGATTCACATTCCCACCCCTTTTTAATATTTTTATTTAGAGACAGGGTCCCTTTGAATTTCTTAGGGCCTCACAAGTGTGATGATGCTGGCTTTTAACTCATTCTCTTCATCAGTCCTGAGATTTTTAAATGTAGCAGAAGCAGTATCTCAAATCCAAAACAAAAATCTGAAATCCAGAACTTCAGTTTAGCTCTCCATAGGTCTTAGAATAAACCCCTAGTTTTCTAGCTCCCTGTTCACATATCCAAAACTAGGGTTCTCTGTTCACAGAGAATAAGTATAAAATAGAATAGATAGTATAATGACCATGTAATGTGGATAATGGGCCTCACTCAAACACACCTGGCGGCTAACCGAAAGATGTTAATGAGCACCATTAAGGCCTATTTCAAATGTAAAAGACCTTGAAGCCCACTTATGGGAACACCTTCAACAAAGTCCTTTGTCCCAGGGGTGATTCCTGATTGAATTTGAAGAAAAAAGGATGGTCATAGAAAGAATGAATGTGAACCCATATGGTAGTCAGGATGCCTTTTCCAAAGCCTGTTATAAATGCATTATTCTTCCTGTTCTGCCCAAAACCATCAGCAAACTTCTAAGATGGCACACAAAAATGTTTTTTTTTTTTTTTTTCTGGTATCATTCCTCATACCACATGGTGGGCATTCTATTTCTTTTTGCTTAAATAGATTTTTTTTTCTTCAAAATTTATGACAAGCACCCAGATTCAATTTGCAAACTGAGAAATTTTGGTTAATCTCAAAACTCCACTTTCAGCATTATTAATCATTTTCCCATGTTTTATTTCAAATGTATGCATCATTTTTTTTTAAAGAGAGAGGGAGAGAGAGGGAGAGAGAGAGAGAGAATTTTAATATTTATTTTTTAGTATTTGGTGAACACAACATCTTTGTTTGTATGTATGTGGTGCTGAGGATTGAACCCGTGATGCACCCATGCCAGGCAAGCGCACTACCGCTTAAGCCACATCCCCAGCCCCTGTATGCATCATTTATAATGTTTTTCTTCAAGAACTGGAGGGCATTTTTAAAAGATTTTAATTTATCATTCCGAGATTTTTCACATGAGAAGAAAGCAGAATAAAATTAGGTGACATTAAAAAGAATGAATCTCTCCTAAATGAGGTTTATGTGTCCCAATTAAGGATTTTTAAAAACTGTAATGGGTCATCAATTGAGGGTTTATTTATTTATTAATTTGTTTGTTTGTTTATTTATTTATGGTCAGACAATCTGGGGTTGTGGCTCAGTGATAGAGCACTCACCTAGCACGTGCAAGGCCCTGGGTTTGATCCTCAGCAACACATAAAAATAAGTAAATAAAAAATAAATAAATAAATAACCCACACAAACACTCCAAATATTTCAGGAAACTCTTTTATTCTGGTGTGGCAGGAAAAAATAAATGTGGGACTAACTTGAATTTAAATTACATGCAATTTCAATCTCTCTCTCTCTCTCTCTCTCTCTCTCTCTCTCTCTCTCTGTACTGGGAATTGACCCCAGGGCCTCATGCTTAGAAGGCAAGCACTCTACCAACTGAGCTATTTACTCAGCCACATTTTTTGCGGGGGAGACCAGGGATCGAAGTCAGGGGCACTCTACCACTGAGCCACATCCCTACCCCTATTTTGTATTTTACTTAGAGACAGGGTTTCACTGAGTTGCTTAGTGCCTCACCATTAATGAGACTGATTTTGAATTCATGATCCTTATGTCTCAGTCTTGTAAATAGCTGATATTACAGGCATGCACCACCATGCCTGGCCAACTTCAATCTTTTTTATTTTTTTTAAAGAGACAGTGTGTGTGTGTGTGTGAGAGAGAGAGAGAGGGAGAGAGGGAGATTTTTTTTTTTAAATTTAATATTTATTTTTCAGTTTTGGGTGGACACAACATCTTTGTTTGTATGTGGTGCTGAGGATCGAACCCGGGCTGCACACATGCCCGGGGAGCCTGCATGCCAGGTGAGCCCGCCACCGCTTGAGCCACATCCCCAGCCCCAACCAACTTCAATCTTAAGGGCTAAAGTACACGCAATTTAGATCAAAGTCCATGTCAATATCTTGGTACTATATATATAAAGTTGTTGATAGACTTTATATTCCAGTGCCTCACATGTGCCAGACAAGTGAGCTCCACTGAGCCCCAGCCCCAGCCACCTGGTACATTTTTTATGGGGGATATTGAAGATTGAACTCACGAACACTTGACTACTAAGACAAATCACCAGGATTTTTTTTTACTTTATTTAGAGACAGAATCTCACTGTGTTTCTTAGCACCTCACTTCTGCTAAGGCTGGCTTTGAAATTTTGATAATTCTTCCTCAGCCTCTTCAGCAACTGGGATTACAGGCTTGCACTAACACACCCAGCACCTGGTACATTTTTAATACCTGTTTTATGTAGATTTTAACCAGTACCCTTAACTTTTTTTCTAATATATATTTTATTTGAATCCATAACCCAGAAATCAGTGAAACAGAATCTATTTTTATCTACAACTCTGCATTTGGTTATGTCAGTGTCTGAGTTAAGATTCCCCTTTAAAGAATTTACTATGTCTTGTGTTCTCATTCTGACCTCCCATAGGACCTAGTTCTGAGTTTTAGAATATCTGAAACAAGGTTCCCAGAGATTCCAAATTTTTTGGTGTATTTAGAAAACACCACTCTCTGAGTCTTGTCTTCTAGGGACCAGTTTGAATTTTAAGTGTGTAGCTTCTGAAGGGACTAATTGGATGCTTTGCAGCTGGAAGGCATTTTCTGATATACTTTCTATCTAAAAGGTACTTTATTTGTTTCCTTTTATTAGATACCGTGAATAAAGGTACAATAAAAAATAGATGTGTGGCAATATATTTAGCAAAAGGCTTCCAAATTTTTTACATATATACCCAAAGTTATTATTACTGGATTGTATGGCATTTTTTTTTACCAACATTTATTTATGTATGTATGTATTTATTTATTCATTCATTTATTTAAATACTGGAGATTAACCCCAGGGCACTTTACCAGTGTGCTACATACCCAGTCTCCAACACTTTTATTTATTTATTTATTTTAGAGAGAGGGTTTTACTGAGTTTCTTAGGACCTTGCCAAGTTCTTGAGGCTGGTCTTTAACTTGAGAATAAATCTCTACTTTTCTACCTCTTATTCTCCTAAGCCCCTAGGAGTACAGGCATGTACGATTTTGCACTGCTACCCCAAATTATTACTAGTGGATTATGTGGCATTTTTATTTTGGGCTTTTAAAGAACCTTAACACTTTTATAAAAATATATTTATTAAATTTATATTGTCACCAAAATTTTTACATATTTGTGTACCCTTGAATCTCTATTAATTATGAGATATTTGCAGATATTTGTATGGTTTGGTGCTGGGTATTGAACCCAGAGTTGCATACCACTGAGATACATCCACATTCTTTTTTATGTTATATTTTGAGACAGGCTCTCATTAAGTTGATTGTAGCCTTATTATGTTACTGAGGCTGTCTTTGTACTAACAATTCTCCTGTGTCATTTTCCATAGCTTCTAGAATTTCAGGCATATGCTGCCACACATGACAATTTTAGATTTTCATAACAGCCATTCCAACAGCACTGCATAGGCTGAATAAAATCTATTTGATTAATGCATTGAATCCCTGAGGCAAGCTTATGTGAAGTAGCCAGTGTAGGAGTGTTGTGTAAAAATTAGCAAGGATTGTGGAATGTGATAGACATTATTATCTAAAGTACATATATGGGGCTGGGGATGTGGCTCAAGTAGTAATGCACTTGCCTGGCATGCGTGCGGCCGATCTATCCTCAGCACTACATACAAACAAATATGTTGTGTCCGCAGAACACTAAAAAATAAAAATAATAAAATTTTCTCTCTCTCTCTCTCTCTCTCTCTCTCTCTCTCTCTCTCTATCTCTCTCTCTCTCTCTCAAAAAAAAAATAAAGTACATATATGAAGACAGGAATTGATTAATTGATGTGAATATACTTTATATACAAACAGAGGTATGAAAAATTGTTCTATATGTGTAATAAGAATTGCGATGCATTCCACTGTCATGTATTTAAAAAATAAAACAACAAAAAATCTTTATATGTATTACTGAGAATCAAACTCAGTGCTTTGCACATTCTAGCAAAGTAGTCACAACTGAGACACAACTTCAGCCCATGTACCCAACTTTTTATACTCTCTTTGTAGTAATCAGAAACAACTTTAAAAATTAAAATTGCATTTATATCACTTTTCCTAGTATGGTAATGTATTACTAAGTAAACTTATTCTTAGTATTTTTTTAAAAATAATCTAATGGATGACTCTTATTTTTTTCCAGAGATTATTTTATCACTTCTTTAGGCCTTGGTGAAGGGTCTTTTTTTTCAGAATATAGATTTCTTCTATTATCAAATGGGTCCATGCTAACTGTGTTGAAAAAGGTGATTCTAAAACTTCACACAATCCACACATTTGCAAGACTATAGGGGAAAGGGAAAGATAAAATTCACAACCAAGAAACTATTTCCCATGGAAGCATAGTATCAGTGTCCAACCTGGAGTGTAATCTAGATCTTTCAGTGGTAAGGTTGTTTAAGAACCACAACCATAGGTTTTTGGGATCCTCTAAAGTACACTGAATGGCTTTAAATTACTTACTCTTCTTCAAAATAAAATTTCTGCTACCTACTTAAAAAATAAAGCACTATGAATGAAAAAGGTGAATAAGACTTAAGTTCTTTGGAGGTACTGAGGTTGATGTTTAATTATAGTTTATAAATAGTCAAATAAGAAGGGCCTTTGAGTTGTCTCAACTTTTCCAACACATGATATAGAATACTTAGATGAACTGACATGAAATAATGAAAATGCATTTCAGGGAAGTGATATCACAGAAATTTTCAGGGTAGAATCTTGGAAATGTGGGAAAAATATATTAATATACATATATATTTCTATAGAAAAAAATAAGTGATAAGTACATGAGTATGAGGGTAAATTCAGTGTGCCTCATGCATTGTAGGTTGAAGGTAATGATAAAAGTAGTAACTGAGGAGATCCAGAATTCTATAACCCTGGGAGACATTAATAGAATTTAGAAAAAGAAAATATATTTAAATCCCTTTAGATTTACATCTGTCCTCTGTTCCTCTTATGAATTTGATTCTGTCAAATGAGATTATGTGGGTATGGTTCTTTCTGAATTTATGTTTTCTTTTGTTTTTAGGATTTTGTCAGCTATGTCATGTAAAGCCCTGTCTTAAACTCACTTTGGGGGCTCTTTTACATCCTGTTCTGGACTGCAGAGCAGAGACTCACCTCACTCATTCTGTGCAATGAAATGACTTTTGTCAACCTTTGCAAACAATGGTTGGATGAACAAGCATATTGGAGCGTCTTTCATATCCTATAATATGGTTGTCAGACCCTGCGGGTTAAAGGGTAGTTACTTGCTATGTGTGAAATTTCTTCCCTATTAGAAGGACTTATCTATATATTTTTTTGTTTTGGAAGCCTCATAAACACAGAAGAGAAGCATTTATGGTCACAAACAAAGGAATGCCAGAAGCCATTAGATATGAGAAAATAAAAAAATAAGTAAAATCTTCTCTTAGAGGTTTTAGAAGTAAAAAGTTTATTTCTGTTTTGTGTAAGAAAACTAAAATTTCTCTTTGGCCTGACAATATTTTGATGTTTTAAACTTGCTTGTAATTTCTACCTGTGTTTTGAATTCACCTATGCTTGGCTATCCCTTACCAGATAACAACCCTCTCTAAAACCTTACTGGTGCCTCATAAATTCCGGCTCCTGCTGACCAAATAACAATTCTCTCTAAATCTCAGTGGCAACTTATAAATTCTAATGTCTGGAGCTGAATTTATTTTCCACCTTGAAATGTTAGCCACGTATATCCTTAACCTGCTATTTGCCTTTGTATTATGATTGTCAAAATCTTGTTAGCTGTAAGTACCTTAGACACCCACCTCCTTTGTAACTTTTTGTGCTGTAAAAACCTTTATCTGAAGATCAGGGGGATGATCTCTAGCATGGAATCTTGTAAGAGACAGTCCTGGCCAGCCTTTGTGTACACAATACAATCTTGATTTAATTTGATTTAAGATTTGAGTTGGTGATCGTTTGTGTTTTGGTTTAACATTAACCTTTTTTTTAACGTCACTGTAAATAAAACGAAAGAACACAACAAAACTCCTGTAAATGAGCCAGGTGCATGCAAATAGTCATTCTTTACTGAAAGCACAGTATTCATTATAGAAATGATATAAGCTTAAAAATTAAAAGATATCTCAAATATCAAGTGAGTTTAGGAGTTAGAAATTTTTTCTTTCAGAATATACGTAGTAAAATAGGACAAAAGAGAAAATGTGAAGCATAAATATATTAAGTAATATGCAAAAAATCACCAAAATATTTATTACAAAAAACTCATATGTACAGAAATGATTCAAAAGAAGCAGTCTTTTTGTCAGGAATAAACATTTGGACAGGAATGGAAGTTTTGGTACTCTTTTTAAGTAGTTTTACTCCTAGTGAATAATCTTTACACTATTTCTGCATTTTACTGGTTGGAATTAATTATAATTCATATATTTGCAAAAAAGGCACTGAATGCAGAAAAATATTATTGCTCATGTTTAAATCACCTCCATTATTTGATCTTTCCCTTTTTAAACCAAAAATCTGCATAAACCATCTCTTAATAAATATCTCTATCTCTGTATATTAGCAGCAACTGAGTTATAAAATTTGCTATGATCACTTGTCTCTTCATGTACTTAAAGACTATGAATTTGCTACTTAGAAATTAGGTATAATTCTCTATGATGTTCTCTAGTTATTTATGTCTCTATGCCAAGTTTTATACCAAGCTGTTAGTATGTGCCTTAATTACTCTGTGCACCAATGTAGAATTTATGTCTTATTTGTGACACTTTGTTCCCAGAACTGTGTCTAAAGGGAAATATGTACAAAATGATTATCCAGGAAAAAAAGTCTATCTAATATTATATTTTATTTTATATTTATTTATATATTTATGTATACATATTTTTATTATTTAGAAACACCCTTTGGTCTGAAACTACAGTGATACTAATGTATTTTAGCTTGAATTGGTTGTGAGAATAAAACTAACAAGACTTTTATCTGTGTAGGTTGGTGATTTCTGCAACCTCAGGAACCTAGTGAATAATAGCAGAAATAAATAAATAACTCTTTAGTTTGAGGTAGAACCACCAAACTATATGATGTTTTGCTTCTGCTTTCTATTTTGATTATTAGAAACATACCTTTAAATTTACATGGAATGCTTTTCGAATTCTGTTCTGTTAGTTCTTCTAAAAAATCAATGAAACTGAAAAACAATTCAGGAAAGATGAATATAATTAATTAAATAATAATTAATTTCAAAAAATTCATTTCTTAAAATAAATATTTTTTTTTCAAATCACCAAAAATTCTGAAAAGTTAAAAGCTTTAGAAATATCCTAAGGCAATTTCTCTTTTGCTCAGAACAGTAGACTATACCTCCAACTCATTCATCTCAGGAATTGGACTGTGTGCAAATATGAAAAAAAAAAAGTGCTAAGATGCCCCAAATGGCTTATAAGTTTTAAAATCCTGAAAGGAGCTCAAATCTGACATTTTTCTATTTTACAAAATACAAAATCTTAAATTTTTATACTTAACAAACATTTGCAGAAGTGTAATTCAAAATGACCTAAAAAAAAATGAAAAATATCATTGAAGGACTGACCCACTGAACATGAGGGACTTATAATATTGAATCCCTTATATTAAATGTCTTTTTATCATTGTCAAAATTTTCTGTTTATATTATCAATATATTAATCAAAATTTTTATGCATTTAATAACAAACATCTAATTTCCTATTTTATTCAGTCTTTTAAAAAATTAGTAGTAATTAATATTAATAATTTAATTCTCATACATGTTAAACTATGAAACATATACTTTAAAAGCTATGGCTATAGCAAATGAAAAATCCAGCCTAATTTCCTTTTAAGATTGGGAGCCATCTCATCACAAAGGCATGAAAAGTTAATTTCTGCTTCATTATAAATTACTGTGATGGGGCTGGGATGTGGCTCAAGCGGTAGAGTGCTTGCTTTGCATGCGTGCAGCCCGGGTTCGATCCTCAGCAGCACATACAAAGATGTTGTGTCCACTGAAAACTAAAAAAATAAATAAATAAATATTTTTTTAAAAAATAAATAAACAAATTACTGTGATTTGCTTGAAATGCCTACCAGTGCCTTGAACTCACCCATGTCTGGTTTTTCCTGATGAGATAACAACCCTTCCTGAAACTTTAGTGATGACTCATAAATTCTGGCTTTCCCTGACCAAATAAAAACACACTCTGAAACTTTAGTGGTGCATCATAAATTCTGATGTTGTGATCTAACTTTACTCCCTAAGTGCTAAACCATTTAGACCATTAACCTACTACGTGTCTTTGTATTATGCTTGTGAAAATCCTGTTATTCGTGTAAGTTCTCAAGTCACCCCCCTTTTGTAACATTTTGTGCTATAAAACTACAGTCCTAGAGAACTGGAGTGCTGAATTCTTTTTCCATGGGTTTCAGGAGAGACTGTTATGCTCAAATGCGGGACCACCAAAAGACCACCAGAGACCAATATTGATGTAAGCACCAAAGAGGTGTTTAATGCAAGCTAGCTCAATCCTCCATGCACACAGAAACTTGTGTCTTAGAGGCCCTGAGCCCGGGGTTTGCAGCAGTTTAATAACTCTTTGGGGAAGGCAGGAACCCCACATACATCATAGCATCTCTTAGCAAATCATGACACACCTTGGGAAAATCATAAACAACTCTAAAACATGATTAGCACATTCACTGTTGGGAACAAGTTGGGTAAGCATGATTGGTTAGTACAAGATGGGGATTCATTTGAACAGATTGACTTAGGCCATGAGGGGATTATATGCTGAACTATATGGTTTCCCAAAATTTTATCAACCACCATAAACTACTGAAAGTTTCATTTGGAATCCCAGGAATTTTTCCTTTCTCATGCTGATTGGTGGCTGCTACGGGGTTGCTATGGATCCCCACCTAGCCTGACTGAGTCTGGGACACCAGGCACAGCAGATCTCTCCTGTTATTTGTAGATAAACAACTCAGCAGGTTGGGTATGAGCCTAGGAGTGCTCTGTGTGTCTTTCCAAGGACAAGACTCATGCCCCCTTCCTTGGACAGTCTTTGCTCTGAGGTAGAGGCTGGTTTCTCACCTTGTACCTTATTTTTTTATGTATTTTTTAGCTGTAGCTGGACACAATACCTTTATTTCACTTATTTATTTTTATGTGGTACTGAGGATAGATACCAGGATCTTGCACATGGGAGGTGAGCACTCTACTGCTGAGCCACAATCCCAGCCCCTTATGTGTTGTTTTTGTTGGGCATTTTTACTTTAGGGGTTTTCTTCCCAGTTCAAAGTTCAATCTGTAACCTAAAAAGAACAGAGATCCAAAAATAAATAAATAAAATTTGATAATTATTGTCATTATTTTATATTAATTCCTGAATAATATACAAGCATATATAATCCATAAACTGAAATGACTTCATATGTAAGTTTAAATGAAAGTGTTCTGTTGGTTGGGTTAGTTCCCACTAATGGGAAAACAACCTTGCCTTAAAACAATAGCAGCCTGAGACTCTGGGGTACATTTCTCAGTTTAAAACAAAACAAAACAAAACAAAAAAACAGCACTCAACGACCTGAGATTCTAGCCCTTATTCATGCCTGGATTGGATAATATTCTCTGTCACTCAAAAAAAGGGCTCACTTCTCTCAGATTCAATGTTCATGATCTGAAGCCCCTTCCAATAAAAAGCATTTTGTGGGAACTGTCCAATCATGTGTCATCAGGGAGGAGGAGGGTGGGCTTTCACTTCTTATCTCCTGAGTCCTCCATTTTTGCCATCTGTAGTCTCACACTTCAGAGTCACAGGTTGTTCTGCTGTGCAGGAACTGAAGATCCCAAGTAGCCCTACTCCTGAGAATCAGAAAATGGTGAATGTGCATTGACCTAGCAGGCTGGGGGAGGAACACTATTGGAACCACAAGACTGGCTGTGTTGAAAACAGGAGCTAGCACACTGGGACTCTGGGCTGTCTCTGGAGTCTGCAGGCTTAACTCCTCCACTTGACCACTATGTCCTCAGTCCTACTGGCCAACCAGGTGGGGAACATGTCAGTGGCAGAGACTCTTTGCTGCCTTCCTTATGCTCAAAGGGCATCCTCAGAATCTGCATAAAATACTATGTGGCAGGTGTGTTCCTACAGCCCAGTGTCTTACCAGATGCTGGAGATTGACAGTTGGAATAATTATCAAAATCAAATCTCCAAGGTCCATTTTTCTGCAGGAAAGGAGCTGTCATTTTTGGGTACCTAAATTCCTTTTTAGCTAGCTAATTTTCATTTTGACATTCTTTTATTTTTACTTTCTTCATTATTATTATTTTGTTAAAGTTAGGTGAACTCAGGGATACTATAGTACTTAGCCATATCCTTGGTAGTGGAGCCAGATTTACAGATAGATAGTTAGTGTACTTAGGTAAATTGGGTCTAATATCCAGTAAAATCAAGAATAAACACCATATTGAGGATGGAGTCCAGGATAAGGGGAAATGAAAATGTCCCGAAGGCCCTGAGCCCATCCCAAGGAAATTTTAATGAAGCAGCTCACAGCAAACATGGAGATGCTAATCCAAAAGCCCTTCCTGCCCAGAATACTCCTTCAGCCCTACTGTCCTCCACACTTTGGGTCTTCCCACCTACATTCCAACACTGCAAGATAACATAACAAAGGACAGCAATGTGACAGGAATGTGGGATAGGTGAAGGAAGACCTTAGCTATAAAAAAGCTAAAAAAACTTAGTTTAAAAAAATCCCTTTCATGGATTCTACATCTTTGGTCCCCTTTTTCTTCTGGGGAGAAATCTTTTCTACTGTCCTTTAATAAAGCTTCTACTTTCCACTCTAAACTTGCCTTGGCGCACTTCTCTGGTGTTTTATTTCAGCATTGGGGAAGCAAGGAATCTTCACCTGTAAACAGCCCTAACAGGTTTAATTTTATTTTGGGAAAGGCCCTAGCTAAATTGCTGAGATTATTTTTGTTATGGTTTGATTTATCTATAATTTGCTATTGCAATAAAGCATACTGTTTTTACATACATATGTATTCACATGGGGATCTTATTTATATTGTGATTCTTTATTATTGTAATATTATATTTTCACAATATATATGAATAATAGGCCATGATAAGTTCTTTTTTTGCTCTTATAATTGAAAAGGTTTTTGGCTAAAGTTACATATAACTTTGTAGAAGAATTTTAAAAATTTATGCTTTGGTTTCTTCATGTAAAGTAAAGCTTGCTGATTTTTTATTATTGCATTATTGTTGTATTTAATAGTCAGGTTTATTTTGACATAGCCATAAAACATGAAATATAATTTGCTCCCCTTAAGTATCCAGTAGTTCCCCTTTCCCTATTATCCTACTTTTTTCTATCGTATATTTATTTATAGTTTTTTTTTAAATTATTGCTTTATAGAATACACATAAAAGTAGACTTCATTGTGATATATTCATATTTGTACATAGTAGTTTTGGTGAGATATATTGTTGGTTAATTTGGGGGAAAATTATCACCTTTGTAATGATGAGTTTTATTATTTACATGGGATGTATAATTCAGTCTTTTATGTGCTTTTTTGTGACTTTTATTTTCTCATAAGTTCTACATATTTTGTTTCTAAAAATGTACACATGTGAAATACCACTTGCATAAGGCACCTATGTAAAATATATACATAGTGTTTTATGCTCTTTTTTAAACTGGATATATTATGAAATGTGACTGGCCCCAGTGACCATTTTTCCTACAGATTATTATTTATCTCTTCCAAGATGTATATTGTATTGAGCCATGCCCCTGGGCTTCAAGTGTTTGGGTGAATACCATTGCATACTTACATGTTATCATGATCACATATGCTCTAATTTCAGTAAGTCTCTGTGATGGGGCGTATCATGTATATTCAATAGCAAAATAGTTTCCACAAATAGATACTAATTTAAACTCCTTTTGAGTCAATGATTATTAATTTTTTAAATGTTCATCAGTATTACTTAATTTTTCCCATGATGGGTTTTTATTTTGTATTTCTTAACTTTCTAAAGAGTTTGAATTTTTATAGTTAATAAACATATCTCATGTATAAATTTGAAGTTCAATCTTCTGGCTTTTATATATTTTTGGCTTACAAGATGAAAAAAAGGATCCAAAAATGCAGCTAGAATTTGATTTCAAAACAAAGAAAAAGGTTTAAATTATTTTTTTAAATTTATTTTTTTTTCTTTACTCATCATTTATTATAGGTTTCTTGTATGATTGTAAGGGTAGATTATTTAAATAGGATTCTAGGGATTATCTTTGTTAATTACTACAGGAAAAAGAAATAAGAAATTTCTCTACACTCTGGCTGCAGGAAAATGAATAATTTTCTTTAAAATCATATGGTAATAAAATTGATAAATGACATACTTACTAAACAGCCACTCCTTAAAAATTTTTTTCTGTAATATTTTGGCAGTGAATCATGAATTCTATTATCTGGATTTTGGGTTTTAATATAAAATCATGTGGAATAAAATTTAGCCAATCCTAGATATATTCATACATAATTTGTTGTTTACTTAATGACATGTTGTGGAGATAGCAACTAGTGAACATATTTATTTTTAGAAATAGTTACTTTTTTGCTTTTAAGTTTCTAGTAAGCCTTTTAGATTTATTTCCTTACTGAGTCACTCAGGGCCACTGATGTGTTTTTTTTTTTTTTTTTTTTTTGTAATCTCCAGGCATTTACCCTTCTAAGAAATCTGTCTTGTGAGCTCTGTTTCTGAAGAGTTTCTTAACATGAAAAAAAAAAGTATTTATGTTGCCCCTGAAATGTATTATCAATGCACTGTCTTCAAAATGGAGAGAAAATAATATTTCCCCAGACTGACATCCCTGTGTCAGGAGCTAACAATACACTGATGGTCTTTGAAGAAATTTCATACAGTTCTGTCTCTGGGTAGTTTTCTGTGGGCTGCTAAATTGCCATTTAGTATCCAGATACCCATGATTTTTCATCTGTACTAGGGGAATAATTTTAGAGAGCACAAATGAATAATGCTCTTCATGGAGGCTATGAATACCTGAATGTTCTGTAGTGCACAGCTGACAAGTCCCCTGGAATACACTGTGCAGATTCTATTTGGTTAACCATTATCTGCCACTCACATGAATTTCCTTTCAAAAGCTTGTAATAACTTTTTCACTTTAGGCATCCATGTCATCCACATTCCCAGGTATAAAAGTTTGAATCTTTCTTTTCTGAATTCCAGGTTTCGTTTCTCTTTGGTTCAATGTGGTACAAATAATTATGTTTTTATTTTCTTTCTTTTACACTGTGTTTCTAATAAAAATGTTCTCTGCTCCAAACCTAGAAAATGACATAGATAATTGTATTTGATAATTTATAAAGGAGAGTTGAGAATAATTCTTGCTCGTGTTTCCCTTCCTTAGAAACTGACCCAGAACTGTTCTTGGTCCTGAAAAGGGAGGACCATAACCAATCAGGTATATAAAAAAAATATGTTGATTGATTGTATATTCTCTTCTATGAACTCTCTGTTCAGATCCTTGGCCCATTTCTTGATTGGGTTATTATTATTATTATTATTATTATTATTATTATTATTATTATTCTCCTCCTCCTCATCATCATCATCATCACCATCATCACTATTATTATTATTTGCTTAGTATTTTGAGTTCTTTATATACCCTAGAGATTAGTGCTCTATCTGATATGTGAGGGGTAAAATATTCCTCCTAAAATGTAGGCTCTGTCTTTACCTCACAGATTGTTTCTTTTGCTGAGAATAAACTTTTTAGTTTGATTCCACCCCATTTATTGATTATTTGTGTTAATTCTGGTGCTATCAGTGTCTTATTAAAGAAATCGGGGCCTAATCCCACCTGATGAAGATTAGAGCCTGTATTTTATTCCATTGGACACAGAGTATCTGGTTTAATTCCTAGGTTCTTGATACACTTAGAGTTGAGTTTTGTGCTTGGTGAGAGATAGTGTTTTGTTGAAGAGGCTATCTTTTCTCCAGTGCATGTTTTGACACCTTTGTTTAATATATAATAATTATAATTTTGTGGGTTAGTCTCTGTGACCTCTATTCTGTACCATTCATCTGCAGTCTGTTTTTTTGTAAATGTAATGCTGTTTTTGTTACCATTGCTCTGTAGTATGGTTTAAGGACTGCTATAGTGATGACACCTGCTTCACTCTTTCTGCTAAGGATTACTTTAGCTATTCTTGGTCTCTTATTTTTCCAGATAAATTTCATGGTTGCTATTTCTATTTCTATGAGGAATGCCATTAGGATTTTGATCAGAATTGCAGTAAATCTGTATAGTGCCTTGGTAGCATTGTCATTTTGATAATATTAATTCTGCCTATTCATGATCAAGGTAGATCTTTCCATTTTATAAGTTCTTTTTTGATTTTTTTCTTTAGGGTTCTGTAGTTTTTCTTGTGTATATCTTTCACCTTTTTAATTAAGTTACTTCCCAAGTATCTTATTTTTTTGAAGTTATTGTAAATGGGGTAGGTATCTTCATTTCTTTACCAGAAGATTTTTCACTGATATACAAAATGCCTTTGATTTATGGGTGTTGATTTTATATCCTGCTACTTTGTTAAATTTATTTACTAGTTCTAGAAGTTTTCTGGTGGAGCTTTTTGAGTCTTCTAGGTATATAATCATATCTGGCATTTGCAGGTAAATGGATAGCATTGGAGAAGATAATGCTAAGTGATGCTAGCCAATTCAAAAAAAAACAAAACAAAAAAACAAACAAACAAACAAAAAAAAAAAACAAATATAAGAGCCTGACTCATAATTGGGTAGGGAGGGTGATCATGAGAGAAATAGATGGATTCTCAATAAAGAAGAGGGGTGGGAGGAAAAGAAAGGGGCAGGGGATTAGTAGGAATAGTAGAATGTGATAGAGACCATCATCAAAAGTACATGTACAAAGACACAAATTTGTATCACCATACTTTATATACAACCAGAGATATGAAAAATTGTGTTCTATACATGAAATAAGATTTGTAATTCTTCTGTTGTCATTTCTTTAAAAAACTCGATAGAAATATGAAAAAAAATTGTTCATAAATTATATACATTAAATATGTGCATGTTATATATAGAATATATATATATATATATATATAATATATATATATATATATATATATATATATATATATATGTTTATATATAGATCTAGGGAAAGGCAAGTCTCTTTCCTGAATTTTTAAAAATTAATTAATTTATTAAATTGTTCTAACTTGATAATAGAGCAGAATGCATTTCACTTCATAGCACACAAATGGAGCACAAAATTTTATTTCTCTTGTTGTACAGAAAGTATAGTTACAAAACCCATGTAACACTATTTTCTGTACAACAAGATTTTCATTTCATCCCACCATCTAACCTACCTCTATATCATCTCCCATCACCTCCCTCCCCTTTGTCTTATTCAATGTTTCTTCATTTCTTCCATGCTACCTCCCACTTCCCTCGTTGTGGGTCACCATCCACTTAGCAGAGAAAACCTTAGGTCTTTGGATTAGGAGGATTGGCTAACTTGCCTTAACATGATATTCTCTAACTCCATCCATTTACTTCCCAATTCCATAATTTTATTCTCTTTTAATGCTCAGTAATATTCCACTGTGTAAATAGACCATATTTTCTTTATCCATTCATCTATTGAAGAGCATATAGATTGGTTCTATAGTTTACCTATTGTTAATTGTTTTGCTATGAGCATTGATGTGGATATGCCTCTGTATTATGCTGTTTTTAGCTCTTGTTGGTCTAAACTGAGGAGTGGGATAGCTGGGTAAATTTTGGTTTCTTTCCAAGTTTTCTAAGGAATCTCCTTATTCTTCTCCAGATTGGTGTCACCAATTTAAAGTCCTACCAACAGTGTAACAGTGGGCCTTTTTCCTCACATCCTCACCAACATATATTTTTGCTTGTATTTTTATTAATTGCCATTCTTATTGGAGTAGTTTTGATTTGCAATTCTTTAATTGCTAGAGATGTTGAACATTTTTTTTTTATCGATTGATTGTTTATATTCTAAGAAGTGTGTCTCTTCAGTTTCTTAGCCCATTTCATTTAATGATTGGGAAATTTGTTTTTTGGTATTAAGTTTTTTTTAAGTTCTTTATATATCCTGGAAATTAGGTTTCTATTTGATGTGCATGTGGTAAAAATTTGCTCCTATTATCTGTTATCACTTTTCACCTCACTGATTGTTTCTTTTGCTGAGAAGAATATTTTCAGTTTGAATTCATCCCATCTAGTGACTCTTGTTTCTATTTCTTGTGCTTTAGTAATATTCTTAAAGAAGCAAAATTTCAAATCCCCTACCTGGGATTACAGGTGTATGACATCATGATAGCCACACAATTCATCTTCATTTCAAGCCCACTTTCTTAAGAGGGTTTCATCCTAGGAAGAAAAAGAAAATGTTATAGACAGGCCATTGGGTCGAAGGCCATGGCATCAAATAAGGAATATACCATTAATCAATTTAAATAATAGACTCAAATCTTTGGATCTGGGGAAAAACATACATACATACACACACACACACACACACACACACACACACACACACACCATACACTTTCTGGTTAAATTTTCTTGCCCTCACTCAGGCAGTTTCTCTCTAGTTTTTTTTTATATCTCAGGAGAAATATTGGTTAAAAAATAAATGTATCTTTCACCTGTAGCATAAAAAGAAGTGATCAATCCTTCATCTTCCTGAACTCAGGACAAGCACAACTCTCAAATATGGCTCTGTGAACTGAGATTTTCTTGAGTCTTGACATGGTTTGGAGGGTGCTGTTCCAAAAATACATATAATTTATTAGTAATATTTTAAATACATAATGGTAATTTTCACATAGTGAAAATTATGGGTTATACTATAAAATTCAATTTTTACTATTTTTATATGAATTCTAAAAAAAATAATTATCTTTCCACCTCATACAATTTTAATGTTTAATCTATTTCCATACCAGAGAAGTTAACTGAAATTTTACAGGATTGTCACTATTATTTCCATCAATAAATAATATATTTACATATATAATCTACAAATTCAAAAGGCCTCATATGCAAGTTTAAATGCAAATGCTTTTCTGGGTTGGCTTTATTTTACTTCTCCAAGGATACCTTGCCTTAAATTTGCTGCAGCCTGAGGATCTGGATTTCAATTCCCAGAGCCTCAAAAGAAAAATAAATAAATGAATAAATAAATAAATAAATGTACAGAAAAGACCCTACAATTGTGACATCGTTTGTTTCTAGATTTGAAGTTATCTCCTGACTCTCAAAAAAATCACTAGGCTCAGATTGAGCATATGAAGACATAAGTTGTATCTAATCAGGACCCCTTATATAAGCATTGTCCAATCTACTCATATTCAGTAAAGAGAAGTTTTGACCATCTAGTGTGAAGTCTGCCAGAGTGGGTATCCATTTCTAGGCTTCCTCACTTATGTTCAGTGAACCTGATTTTTTCTCCTGTATAGGTACTTTGTGATTTATAGAGAGGACACATGGTTCCAAAAATACAGTAAATGATGAGTGTGCAGTGAAATCCTGAGACTGGATGGTGAGTCTGGTTGAAACTGGCTGCACTGACTATGGTGGGAACTGGCAATTGTTGGCTAGAATCCCTGGTGTAATTTTTTGTTTCTGCAGTCCTGTATCTTTTTCTGAGAAAGGTCAGCCCTTAATTTTGATGAGCCAGTCAACTGGACCATATATTAACAGTAGACACTGGAAGTCCTATAGTATCCTATAGAATATCTTCAGTCCCTACCTTAAATTCTATGTGAGAACATTTGTGGCAATATTTGTGAATCTTCTCAGATTGTGTTGTGGATTCTGGAGTGAGGAGATCATCACAATCACAACTCCATGTATTTTTTCCTCCAGGAGGGGGGTGAGATACTCTATACATATCTCAGTTTTTCTTTCCTCCTGAATTCATTCTCCTTCTTTTTGGAGACTGTGGTATTCTGGATTTAGCCAGAGGTACTGTACCACTTAGCTACATACCTGGTACTTTTTAATTTTTTTATCTTCAAACAGTTGCTGAGTGTGATTTTAAATTTATGTTCCAGTATTGTGAGTTGTATTTATATATAAAATTTTAGCTTCCTGTTCAATGACAACTTCCCCCTTTTCCAGTATTATCAGTTACATTTTTTCAGTATTATCAGTTACTTTACCCATATTGTATTTCAAATGAACATGGTATTTTCAATTGTTATACCAAAAACCGGATGAGACTTTAAAGTATTTTTTTCTCTCTGGGTGCAATGATACATGCATATTAATTCCAGAGACTCAAGTGGCTAAGTCAGTAAGAGTGCAATTTCAGGATAAATATCAGGAATTTATGTAGACTAATTAGACAATTAGAAAAACCTGTCTCAAAATTTTAAAACATGGCTGGGTATGTAGCCCAGAATTAACATGCTGCTGTTTCAAATCCCCACTACCATAGAAAAAAAATCAAAAGCAAAATTTGTTGTTGTTGTTGTTTATGAGCATTTAATATGATTGAAAAGTAAAGAAGAATCACTTTATCTTGGAAAAATCATATGTTTCTATTCTTCCTTTGTGTCTCCAAAGGCAGACAACCTGTCAGAATGTCTTTATGCTCAGATTTTCTTTTGTCGAATGTATATGAGAGCATTCTCATTCCCTACTCTGGTATTTTCCTGGAAGTGTTTTTCAGAACTATGTAATATGAGGATTCAACAGCTGGCACATCTAATGCCTCTCATAAATCCAGATCAGTACTAGGGGCTTTTCTTGTTCAAGAGCAGTATAAATGTAGAGAGCTTAGTTTCTCAAAGAAATAACTAAGAGAACTCTCAACTTCCATTTTTTTAAATGTCTTCACTAATTTTATAGTCTAGCACAGTGTTTCTTTCTTCCATATTCATATAATTGGAGTACTACTTACCATTCCACTTTTTGAGAGTAGCCATTCTAACAGCTGTTAGAATGAGGTGTTAAATCTTAAGGTAACCCCTTAATCCCTTCATGCAGAAAATCTTATAGTTGGATGGTCCACTAAAATTCTGATGCAAGCTTTTTAGATTCCAGTGTGCCTTATGCTCACTGGAAAAATATTGATGTGCATCTATTTTAGAAATAAAGAGGGATCTGTGATTGTAACAATTTTTCTTCACTAATATTCGAGATTTTAGCCCATTATAGTGTTTGCACACCAATGTGAAAACACTCCTTTTTGTTCTATGGAGATTTGCACCTGCACAGTTACCAGTGCTTTCAATGCTTTGAGGTTTCAGATGTAGTCCATTGAATGGAAAAATTAATATCGGGACAAATTACTTACAGAAAGAATTGGTTAGGTCTTGTGTTATTAGCAAAGTGAGCTGGGTGAGAGAGCTCAGGAAGTGCTAAACTGCCACTTTGGCTTTCAGTGGTGGCCTATATTTCCCTGTTAATTTTTTGGTACTGTCTAGATAAAAGTTCAACTGTCAGCAACAGCTATTTGCATTTTTAGAGAATGTTGGCAAATCCCTCTAAGGGATTAAGGGATTACCTTAAGATTTAACACCTCATTCACTCTGGTCTAATGGGATAAAGCCCATGGATCTTACATGGCCATAGAAAACCACTTATTTTTCCCCCCTGGAGTAAATACTGATTTATATCTTATTCCTTCCTCTGTGTGTACAGATAAATTAGCATTTAAACTACAGGCAATTTAGAGTTAAATAATATATTTCAAACCCAAATCAATCTTCGTTTATTTATATTAACACTGGATTTGGACATTTTGTTCCAGTAATTTTGCATATTGCTCAAATCAGAAAAATCTTCAAGTGCATTCTACTTATCTCTTGGTCGATATATATTTTTTTTCAGTTTTCCAATTTGTGTGCCTCTATTTCCTTTACAGTTTTTAGAAGGACTCAAAACAGGAGTATATATTTATTTGGTGTATCCATAAATGGAGGGAGGCTTATATTCTGCTTTTATTTATTTTTATTTTATTTTTTAAAATTATCTTTCTTTATATCTGCTCTTTGGTTGATGCTTGTGTATAATTCCAGTGTCACACACATTCTGCACACAAGTCGCTTTTGTAATCTATGCCTTTTATTCTTGTATGTGGTGCTGAGGATCGAACCCAGGCCGCACGCATGCCAGGCGAGCGCGCTACCGCTTGAGCCACATCCCCAGCCCTATGCCTTTTATTCTAACATCTACCTTGAGGTTGGATTGTAGCATTCATTCACATTAAATATTTTATTGATATGTTTTGATTTATATACTTATAATTGTTAACAATAAAAAGATATTTGCACACATATGAACTGTCCTATGTAGTTTTCTCTATTGTGATTTCTTTATCTTAAAATTACTACATTGTTGTAGTATTATAACTTGCATTAGTGTCAGGTAATGATCACTAGTACATTTGCTCTTATGTATGAGAGAGTACTTGTCTAATTTTATATACATTCATCTTTCCAGGAAAATTTTAGAAGTTTTTGCTTTGATTTCTTCTTTAACAAAAAGAATGGTAAAATTATGACCAGTTATTATTAAAGGGTACCTTGGGAAAAAATGATCATTTTTATAATAGTTTTATCCTTTTTAAATATGTTGAATATTTGAGTCTTTTATGTTCTTTTCTATATTTTTATTTTCTCAAATACTGCATATTCCTTTTGTAAACATACTTGCATATGAAATGCAACATTCATGTGACATCAGCATAAAACATACATGGTATTTTATAGTATTTGTCAAACTAGATATAATACATCAACAAAAATTCTAGCTCCTAGAATTTACATTTTACAAAATTTAATAATTACTTCTTTCTCTTTAGCCATGCCCCTTGGTTTCAACTCTGGAAGAATGTGGCTGTATTCTCATGTACATTTGTTGTAATTTTACTCTCTGTTTCCTGTATGGGTGTATCATATACATATGATTACAAAACAGTTTCTACAAATGGATAATAATAGCTTAAATTATTATTTTTCCTTTTTTGTGAATGCATTTATTCCACATCTTCATCAGTACTATTTAATTCATCTATATGATGTGATTTTATTCAATGTTACTTAACTTCTAAAGATTTTGAGTTTTTGTGATTATTGAACACTTAGATATATCCTTTTTAAAGTGACTCTTCAAGAATTTTCTGGTTTTCTTTTGCATTCTGTTGTATTTTTTCTCCTTATATATCTTTGAATATATGTGAGGAAATTAGGGTTTTTTAACTTGTCAGTTTTGCAGCTTTTAACGTAATCATTTGATGAATAGATTTTTTTGTATTAATATTTTGTAATTCATAAGTTTAAGTCTATTATATTGTGTAATTTTGAAAACAAAAAAAATATATTTTTTTCTATTGTGATATTAGGGATTCAACCAAAGTGTCTTAATGCTGAGCATATTCTCAGCTGTGTTTTAAACTTTATTTCCAGATGGGGTTGGCTCAATTTCTTCAGTTGGCCTTAAATTTTGAACTTCATGCCTTAGACTCCAGAATAGTAGATATTTCAGGTGTGCACCACCATATGAACCCTATCTTTTGTATGTAAACTTTTGAGCTTTCTACTTTCTTATATATTTAAGTATTATTTATTAATAACTTATATTCAGCATTTAATGTGTCAAAATATGTTGTTATGTTTTATGAGTGAAGGGATAAAATAGCATTTTATTATCACACTCTTTTCCGAATATCCTAGCATGTTTTAAGAATTTTGTTGTTGGTGTTTTCTGTAGTTCCACCATTTATTTTATTATGAGGTTTACTCTGATTCATTTTACTTCATAGCATCAATCATTTGGCATCATGGTATTTTGGTCAGCAGTAGACTTTATGTTCAACCATGTATCTAGCAAATATCTTATCCATGTATGAGTTTATACCATCTAGATTCTGTCATTGCACTCAGAGAATTGGAAAATTGCACAAGATTCTGAGGATAAATTTTCCAGAGTGTATTTCCATCAAGTGAGAAATCATTATATATGCCTATATTTGTAATTATATACTGTATAATTGATATAATTTTTATTTGTTGAATTTTCAATTTTGCTAGTGCTTTTTAAGTTGTATCTGCTTTTAAAAAATTTGTACTGAAGATTAAACCCAGGGGTGCTTAACAATAAAGCCACATCCTCAGTCCTTTTTTAATATTTTATTTAGAGACAGAGTATTGCTGAGTTGCTAAGTGCCTCACTAAGTTGCTCAATTATATATATATATATAATATTGTATTAAAATTTATGATCCTTTTTTCTTATCCTCCTCAGTCACTGGAACTACAGTTGTCCATTACTAGACTGGGCTCATTTGCTTTTTAAAAGCACCAACATTGATACTGGTAACTCTTTGTTATGTTTATCTTTAATAGCTTCTAATTTTGCTCTTTTGCTTAAGACTTTCTTTATTTTTAGTTTTTAAATTATACTTTTTATTGGGATGGATAATTTGATAATAAATTCTAGTCATTTTTTGGCTTACTAATTTTTTGAATGTTTTATTTTCACCTCAGGTATAGATGAATTCCAATTTTCCAGCTGTATGGAGGTCTAAGTGAAACATAATAACCTCTATGGATATTGTTAAAGAAATGGAACCACAATTTTACCCAGTTTTTGACTGTACTGTATATGCCCAAAGGACATAAAATCAGCATACACAGCCACAGCAGAACAATTCACAATGTTTACAGCAGCACAATTCACAATAGCTAAGCTTTAAAACCAACCATTCAATGATGAATGGGTCCATTTAATGATGACAGGATAAAAAACTGTTGCTTATATACACAATAAAGTATGAATCGGCCATAAAGAAGAATGACTTTAGGACATTTACCAGGAAATGGATAAATCTGGAGATTTTATGCTAAGTAAAACAAACAATTTCTATAAAACCAAAAGTTGAAAGTTATTGCTGATATGTGAAATCTAAAGCTCATAAAGTGGGGAAGGGTAAGAAAAGAAGATCAGTAGATTGCACAATGGTAAACAAAAATAACTAAATAAATAAATAAATAAAAAAGACAAGGATAGAAATATAAAAGATATATATCTGTGAGTGAATCCTACCATCGTAGCCACCAACAAGAACAGGATTTTAATTAGGATAAGATATATCCCATGCTTTCATAATACCATAAAATCGATTTTACTGTCAGGTAGAATTAGAAAGAACCAATAAAATAATAAAAATAAAATTATATTTGTTTGAAGAGCTGTATGTATATTCCATTATAAATATCATACAATATAAACATTGATCAAAGTTTGTATATATATATATATATATACAATTTTGTATGTTGAAAAATGTTAAAATTATAAAAAGGAAAATTTAAAAAGGATTGTTGCTTTTTTATATTAATAACATACATAAAAACCATAAAATGTTTGAATTATATAAACTACTAAATATTTCCATTTAGTGGTCTGTCTACCTTGTTACATTTCAAAATTTCTCTTATACCATTGATATTGGAATTACTAGAGATCTCAGTACACATTCAGAATAGCCAGTTCTATCAGAGAAATAACAAATAAAATTCTACACATTAGTAAATCTCTGATTAGTGGTTGTACACTTAAAATTTGAGGATTCCCTTTCTTAATTACCATGATTTTCTCATCTGAAAAATATGTATAATTTAGATCAAGATATAAAAAATTACAAAATATACATTTTTGTGATAATGCGTGAGTTTTATATTGTGTTTCATAAATGTGGAGTATGTATACTTTTTTGAAATTAAATCACTTTTTCTGCAGAAGTAGATAATAGTATCATTGTGTTACAAAACACTACCTACATGATAGTCTACTAACTCTAATTTCAACTGTAATTACATTACAGACTGTGCAAATATTCCTGTAGTCAATGTGTTATTTATTTACCTATTCTTATTTTAGGAACTGTTAACATTTATGGATATATCCATTGATTTTACTGAAGAGGAGTGGGAATGCCTTCAGCCTGCTCAGAAAAATTTATATAGAGATGTGATGCTAGAGAACTATAGAAACTTGGCCTTCCTGGGTAAGTTTAATTTCCTTTTAAAATTATTAATTACTAATTATTATTTAATTTACTTCTGTTTCAGAGTATCTTCTGGGAACTTCTCTATAAAAATGAGTTTCAGATTTATGTTTCAAAGAAAAAGGGCATTTTTAGTACAGATATCTCTCTCTCTCTCTCTCTCTCTCTCTCTCTCTCTCTCTCTCTGTGTGTGTGTGTGTGTATATATATATATATATATATATATATATATATATATATATATATATATATATATATATATTTATAGATATAGAATTTTACTCCTTAATCTGTCTCTTTCTTTGTGTGTTACACATCCTTAACTTTAGATAAGTAGTACCTAGTATAATTTAGTGATGTAAACTATTGTAGACTACACATAGCAGGGGACACAGTTGAGTCATTCAAATGTCAAGGAGAAATCCAAACTAAAAAATTTTGAAAGAGTAGTTATCCTTCAGAAGAAATTTTTAGAAGCTTAGGTTTATTCATTTTGATTGTAATCATTTAACACATACTGCCCTATATTTATCACTTTTTCAAATTCCTTGTTGTTCTCTGTTTTCTTCTTTAGTGATGTCCCAGTTTATTCAGATTAACCATCAAAACCTACCTTTTGTTGTGAGGACCAGCATGATGTGTTTCAAATCTTCTTGTGAGGAAACCTCTAAAGGGGCAAACAGAAGAGATAGACACACACATACAGTGAAAAGGAAAAAAAAAAAAAGAAGAAAAACTGGCCACCCCTCTTAACAGCTGCTCATATATTACCCCAAAATTACATAGCTTCTGATACAATGACTACATTCTAACCCAGTGTTTCTTTAACCCCAAGTGCTAGCTAACAAAGATTATGTACAGTTAATACAAATATAGAGCCCCTTCTCCCTAAGGGCATTACCACAGAAACTAGATAGTGCACCTGTAGAGTTGTCTTAATAGCTTCAGGGAGAAACTTCTGGGCATTACAATTGTGGGACTCGGGGTGCCAGTTACAATTACCCCCACACTTTCCTGTCTATTTGATGGTCAGAATACCTAATACCTCCTCTCTTTTTAAAGGCCTTTTGAATAAATAATATTACTTATCTCCTTAATCCTGGTGGGGGCAAAAAATAGGGCAGGCATAGACAACAGCAAGTGCCAACATCAGTAAACATCCACCTATGAATATTTTTGGCCCAGATGAAATTGAGTATACATGAATCTAACCAATCCAACAAGTCCAAAATCCATCATCTTGTTGAGCCTTATTAATTATATCTTTAAGGTAATATAAGTCTTTTGAAATAAAATCAGTATTATAACTTAAATTGAAGGAACACATGGTACTAAACTTCTGATATCCTTTATGATGTAACAATAACAATCAATTGCAGCATGATTGTCAAGTATGGCTTTACAATGTTTTTTTGTTCTTCATTAAGCATATTTACATCCATTGAGGCATGAATAATACTGTTTATGATAGCATAGGCGAGTTTTATAGTAATTTCATAAGCTGGTAGAGCTAGTCCAGGTAAACCAACCAAGGAGAATGTCAAAGTGTTAAATTATGCCTTAGAGAGAAGCTTCACTGAATCATCACAGTTTTTATCAAGAGGAATAGATCTTTTATGAATAAATTGCACAGGATGGTGACCTATTAAATACTATGTGGATGGTAAGGACACATTATTCTGCTAAGACAACAATGAATACCATGAGACATTTTTGCAGGTATATAACAATTTTATGCAAGTGAGTCAAGATATTGTAATGGGTTCTAGATGTCCAGGATCTGACAGGACTGAATTTCCCAGGCTGGTGTACAAAAACAGAGCAAAATTGTTATTAAGACCAAAGCATTTACAGAGTTTTGTGTGAGTTTAGCAATCAAAGCAGTAACAAAGTTATCTAGAGTACATTCTAACCCCATTTTAGCCAACACCTCTTGAGCTGAGGCTGTTAATGGTTTTATATCTCCCCAAGTAACTAGAATTCAAGTATTTTCGGGTCCTCTTTTAATGTTTCTACTCTTTTGAGGAGAATGATTATTCTCTTGTTTGGATGACCTCTTATCTTCCAGGGTTAAAAGAAACTTAGAAATCAGCTTGTGAAGTCCCTAATGTACATTTATAATTGCTATTTTTCAAGCATGAAGCTAGAGTCCAAACAGGACATGTTGGCATAAGTGTAGCAGTCTATGCTTTTCTCCACGTGATCAAAGGCATAGGATCTTGGCATGCTGGTCAGGTGGAACCTCATATATTACATAATTTTATTGGTAATGGCTGTTTGAGAATAAAATGTCTATTCAATGCAGATGACCAATTTTGACTATTAACTTTATGTTGTATATTGAGCACATT
>NW_027287736.1:0-75076 GCF_047511675.1 Marmota flaviventris
TTCTTTGCTCTGCTTAGGGGTACATAAACCGGTAACGAAGCCTAGAGAGCACAATGAGAATTCATTCAGTGAGTCAAGTTTCAAGCAGCTAGCACAAACCGTGTTTGATTTAGATTTTCAAAAGCATGTATCCCTAGAGGGGAAAATGTAGTAAAACCTAAATATTCAAAGTCATCCTGCAAAGGAATGCTTCAACCTAGCAGAACAAAATGTGTGCAGCCAAGCGCAACTGGTATACACCTTTTTCCTACCAAGTATCAACAAGATAGGGTGACAAAATATTTGCTGAGGTTTCCGTAATCTCTGAGTTTTTTGGAAGCTCGGTGAATACTTTCCAAAGAAAGTGTGTTTTCCTTGCCTCTGCTTAGGGCTACTTCAACAGGGAACAATGCATAGAGAGTGCACTGAGAACTAGTTGAATGAGTCAAGTTACAAGCACACAGCAAAAACCGTGTTTGATTTAGAGTTCCATGTGCATGTATCCCTATAGGGGAAAATGAAGTGAAACCTAAAATTTCAAAGTATTCCTGCAAACCAACTAGTCAACCTAGAAGATCTAAATCTGGGCAGCCAAATGCAACCGGTATACTTATCTTTCCTGTCGAGTTAACAACAAGTTAGGGTGAAAAAATATTTGCTGAGATTCCAGGAAACTCAAAGTTCTGTGCAATCACTGCAAATGCTTTTTCCAATGAAAGTTTCTTTCCCTGGCCTCTGCTTAGGGTTACTTCAACAGAAAACAAAGCATAGAGATCGCACTGAGAACTAGTTGAGTGAGTTTCAGTTTCAAGCAGCTAGCATAAACCATGTTTGATTTATAAGTCCAAATGCATACGTCCCTATAAGGAAAAGTGAAGTGAAACCTAAAAATTCAAAGTGTTCCTGCAAACGAACTTTTCAACCTAGAAGAACGACATTTGGGTAGCTAAGTGCAACTGGTATACTCATCTTTCCTGACAAGGGTCATCAAGATCAGGTGAGTAAATATTTGCAGAGATTCCAGTTAACTTGGAGCTCTGTTGAAGCTCTGTAAATGCTTTCTAAGGAAAGCGTATGTTCCTCGCCTCCACTTAGGACCACTTCAACAGGGAACAAAGCACAGAGAGTACACCAGGAACTAATTGAGTGAGTCAAGCTTCAAGCAGCTAGCACAAACAGTGTTTGATTTAGAGTTCCAAATGCATGTATTCCTATAGGTTAAAATGAAGAGAAACCCCCCCAAATGCAATGTCTTCCTGAAAGCACATGCTTCAACTTAGAAGAACGAAATTTTGGCAGGCAAATGCAACTGGTATACTCATCTTTCTTACCTAGGATCAACAAGATCAAGTGAAAAAATATTAGCTGAAATTCCAGTAAACTTGGGAGTTTTGTGGAAGCTCTGCAAACACATACATAAGAAAGCGTACTTTCCTTGCCTCTGCTTGGGGATACTTCAGCGGGGGACAATGCATAGAGAGTGCACTGAGAACTAATTGAGTGAGCCAAGTTTCAAACAGGTATCACAAACTGTGTTTGATTTAGCATTCCAAATGCATGTATTCACATAGGGAAAAAAGCAGTTAAACCTAAAAATTCAAAGTGTTCCTGCAAAGGAACTCTTCAACATAAGATTACGAAATTTGGGCTGCCAAGTGCAACCCATATACTCATTTTTGCTGCCAAGTTTCAACAAGATCGGGTGAAAAAACATTTGCTGAGAGTCCAGTAAACTCTTGAGTTCTGTGGATGCTCTACAAACACGTTCAAATGAAAGTCTATTTTTCTTTGCTCTGCTTAGGGGTAAATAAACCGGTAACGAAGCGTAGAGAGCACAATGAGAATTCATTCAGTGAGTCAAGTTTCAAGCAGCTAGCACAAACCGTGTTTGATTTAGATTTTCAAAAACATGTATCCCTAGAGGGGAAAATGTAGTAAAACCTAAATATTCAAAGTCATCCTGCAAAGGAATGCTTCAACCTAGCAGAACAAAATGTGTGCAGCCAAGCGCAACTGGTATACACCTTTTTCCTACCAAGTATCAACAAGATAGGGTGACAAAATATTTGCTGAGGTTTCCGTAATCTCTGAGTTTTTTGGAAGCTCGGTGAATACTTTCCAAAGAAAGTGTGTTTTCCTTGCCTCTGCTTAGGGCTACTTCAACAGGGAACAATGCATAGAGAGTGCACTGAGAACTAGTTGAATGAGTCAAGTTACAAGCACACAGCAAAAACCGTGTTTGATTTAGAGTTCCATGTGCATGTATCCCTATAGGGGAAAATGAAGTGAAACCTAAAATTTCAAAGTATTCCTGCAAACCAACTATTCAACCTAGAAGATCTAAATTTGGGCAGCCAAATGCAACCGGTATACTTATCTTTCCTGTCGAGTTAACAACAAGTTAGGGTGAAAAAATATTTGCTGAGATTCCAGGAAACTCAAAGTTCTGTGCAATCACTGCAAATGCTTTTTCCAATGAAAGTTTCTTTCCCTGGCCTCTGCTTAGGGTTACTTCAACAGAAAACAAAGCATAGAGATCGCACTGAGAAGTAGTTGAGTGAGTTTCAGTTTCTAGCAGCTAGCATAAACCGTGTTTGATTTATAAGTTCAAATGCATACGTCCCTATAAGGAAAAGTGAAGTGAAACCTAAAAATTCAAAGTGTTCCTGCAAACGAACTTTTCAACCTAGAAGAACGACATTTGGGTAGCTAAGTGCAACTGGTATACTCATCTTTCCTGACAAGGGTCATCAAGATCAGGTGAGTAAATATTTGCAGATATTCCAGTTAACTTGGAGCTCTGTTGAAGCTCTGTAAATGCTTTCTAAGGAAAGCGTATGTTCCTCGCCTGCACTTAGGACCACTTCAACAGGGAACAAAGCACAGAGAGTACACCAGGAACTAATTGAGTGAGTCAAGCTTCAAGCAGCTAGCACAAACAGTGTTTGATTTAGAGTTCCAAATGCATGTATTCCTATAGGTTAAAATGAAGAGAAACCCCCCCAAATGCAATGTCTTCCTGAAAGCACATGCTTCAACTTAGAAGAACGAAATTTTGGCAGGCAAATGCAACTGGTATACTCATCTTTCTTACCTAGGATCAACAAGATCAAGTGAAAAAATATTAGCTGAAATTCCAGTAAACTTGGGAGTTTTGTGGAAGCTCTGCAAACACTTACATAAGAAAGCGTATTTTCCTTGCCTCTGCTTGGGGATACTTCAGCGGGGGACAATGCATAGAGAGTGCACTGAGAACTAATTGAGTGAGCCAAGTTTCAAACAGGTATCACAAACTGTGTTTGATTTAGCATTCCAAATGCATGTATTCACATAGGGAAAAAAGAAGTTAAACCTAAAAATTCAAAGTGTTCCTGCAAAGGAACTCTTCAACATAAGATTACGAAATTTGGGCTGCCAAGTGCAACCCATATACTCATTTTTGCTGCCAAGTTTCAACAAGATCGGGTGAAAAAACTTTTGCTGAGAGTCCAGTAAACTCTTGAGTCCTGTGGATGCTCTACAAACACGTTCAAATGAAAGTCTATTTTTCTTTGCTCTGCTTAGGGGTACATAAACCGGTAATGAAGCGTTTAGAGCACAATGAGAATTCATTCAGTGAGTCAAATTTCAAGCAGCTAGCACAAACCGTGTTTGATTTAGATTTTCAAAAGCATGTATCCCTAGAGGGGAAAATGTAGTAAAACCTAAATATTCAAAGTCATCCTGCAAAGGAATGCTTCAACCTAGCAGAACAAAATGTGTGCAGCCAAGCGCAACTGGTATACACCTTTTTCCTACCAAGTATCAACAAGATAGGGTGACAAAATATTTGCTGAGGTTTCCGTAATCTCTGAGTTTTTTGGAAGCTCGGTGAATACTTTCCAAAGAAAGTGTGTTTTCCTTGCCTCTGCTTAGGGCTACTTCAACAGGGAACAATGCATAGAGAGTGCACTGAGAACTAGTTGAATGAGTCAAGTTACAAGCACACAGCAAAAACCGTGTTTGATTTAGAGTTCCATGTGCATGTATCCCTATAGGGGAAAATGAAGTGAAACCTAAAATTTCAAAGTATTCCTGCAAACCAACTATTCAACCTAGAAGATCTAAATGTGGGCAGCCAAATGCAACCGGTATACTTATCTTTCCTGTCGAGTTAACAACAAGTTAGGGTGAAAAAATATTTGCTGAGATTCCAGGAAACTCAAAGTTCTGTGCAATCACTGCAAATGCTTTTTCCAATGAAAGTTTCCTTCCCTGGCCTCTGCTTAGGGTTACTTCAACAGAAAACAAAGCATAGTGATCGCACTGAGAACTAGTTGAGTGAGTTTCAGTTTCAAGCAGCTAGCATAAACCGTGTTTGATTTATAAGTCCAAATGCATACGTCCCTATAAGGAAAAGTGAAGTGAAACCTAAAAATTCAAAGTGTTCCTGCAAACGAACTTTTCAACCTAGAAGAACGACATTTGGGTAGCTAAGTGCAACTGGTATACTCATCTTTCCTGACAAGGGTCATCAAGATCAGGTGAGTAAATATTTGCAGAGATTCCAGTTAACTTGGAGCTCTGTTGAAGCTCTGTAAATGCTTTCTAAGGAAAGCGTATGTTCCTCGCCTGCACTTAGGACCACTTCAACAGGGAACAAAGCACAGAGAGTACACCAGGAACTAATTGAGTGAGTCAAGCTTCAAGCAGCTAGCACAAACAGTGTTTGATTTAGAGTTCCAAATGCATGTATTCCTATAGGTTAAAATGAAGAGAAACCCCCCCAAATGCAATGTCTTCCTGAAAGCACATGCTTCAACTTAGAAGAACGAAATTTTGGCAGGCAAATGCAACTGGTATACTCATCTTTCTTACCTAGGATCAACAAGATCAAGTGAAAAAATATTAGCTGAAATTCCAGTAAACTTGGGAGTTTTGTGGAAGCTCTGCAAACACTTACATAAGAAAGCGTATTTTCCTTGCCTCTGCTTGGGGATACTTCAGCGGGGGACAATGCATAGAGAGTGCACTGAGAACTAATTGAGTGAGGCAAGTTTCAAACAGGTATCACAAACTGTGTTTGATTTAGCATTCCAAATGCATGTATTCACATAGGGAAAAAAGAAGTTAAACCTAAAAATTCAAAGTGTTCCTGCAAAGGAACTCTTCAACATAAGATTACGAAATTTGGGCTGCCAAGTGCAACCCATATACTCATTTTTGCTGCCAAGTTTCAACAAGATCGGGTGAAAAAACTTTTGCTGAGAGTCCAGTAAACTCTTGAGTTCTGTGGATGCTCTACAAACACGTTCAAACGGAAGTCTATTTTTCTTTGCTCTGCTTAGGGGTACATAAACTGGTAACGAAGCGTAGAGAGCACAATGAGAATTCATTCAGTGAGTCAAGTTTCAAGCAGCTAGCACAAACCGTGTTTGATTTAGATTTTCAAAAGCATGTATCCCTAGAGGGGAAAATGTAGTAAAACCTAAATATTCAAAGTCATCCTGCAAAGGAATGCTTCAACCTAGCAGAACAAAAAGTGTGCAGCCAAGCGCAACTGGTATACACCTTTTTCCTACCAAGTATCAACAAATAGGGTGACAAAATATTTGCTGAGGTTTCCGTAATCTCTGAGTTTTTTGGAAGCTCGGTGAATACTTTCCAAAGAAAGTGTGTTTTCCTTGCCTCTGCTTAGGGCTACTTCAACAGGGAACAATGCATAGAGAGTGCACTGAGAACTAGTTGAATGAGTCAAGTTACAAGCACACAGCAAAAACCGTGTTTGATTTAGAGTTCCATGTGCATGTATCCCTATAGGGGAAAATGAAGTGAAACCTAAAATTTCAAAGTATTCCTGCAAACCAACTATTCAACCTAGAAGATCTAAATGTGGGCAGCCAAATGCAACCGGTATACTTATCTTTCCTGTCGAGTTAACAACAAGTTAGGGTGAAAAAATATTTGCTGAGATTCCAGGAAACTCAAAGTTCTGTGCAATCACTGCAAATGCTTTTTCCAATGAAAGTTTCTTTCCCTGGCCTCTGCTTAGGGTTACTTCAACAGAAAACAAAGCATAGAGATCGCACTGAGAACTAGTTGAGTGAGTTTCAGTTTCAAGCAGCTAGCATAAACCATGTTTGATTTATAAGTCCAAATGCATACGTCCCTATAAGGAAAAGTGTAGGGAAACCTAAAAATTCAAAGTGTTCCTGCAAACGAACTTTTCAACCTAGAAGAACGACATTTGGGTAGCTAAGTGCAACTGGTATACTCATCTTTCCTGACAAGGGTCATCAAGATCAGGTGAGTAAATATTTGCAGAGATTCCAGTTAACTTGGAGCTCTGTTGAAGCTCTGTAAATGCTTTCTAAGGAAAGCGTATGTTCCTCGCCTCCACTTAGGACCACTTCAACAGGGAACAAAGCACAGAGAGTACACCAGGAACTAATTGAGTGAGTCAAGCTTCAAGCAGCTAGCACAAACAGTGTTTGATTTAGAGTTCCAAATGCATGTATTCCTATAGGTTAAAATGAAGAGAAACCCCCCCAAATGCAATGTCTTCCTGAAAGCACATGCTTCAACTTAGAAGAACGAAATTTTGGCAGGCAAATGCAACTGGTATACTCATCTTTCTTACCTAGGATCAACAAGATCAAGTGAAAAAATATTCGCTGAAATTCCAGTAAACTTGGGAGTTTTGTGGAAGCTCTGCAAACACTTACATAAGAAAGCGTATTTTCCTTGCCTCTGCTTGGGGATACTTCAGCGGGGGACAATGCATAGAGAGTGCACTGAGAACTAATTGAGTGAGCCAAGTTTCAAACAGGTATCACAAACTGTGTTTGATTTAGCATTCCAAATGCATGTATTCACATAGGGAAAAAAGAAGTTAAACCTAAAAATTCAAAGTGTTCCTGCAAAGGAACTCTTCAACATAAGATTACGAAATTTGGGCTGCCAAGTGCAACCCATATACTCATTTTTGCTGCCAAGTTTCAACAAGATCGGGTGAAAAAACATTTGCTGAGGGTCCAGTAAACTCTTGAGTTCTGTGGAGGCTCTACAAACACGTTCAAACGAAAGTCTATTTTTCTTTGCTCTGCTTAGGGGTACATAAACCGGTAACGAAGCATAGAGAGCACAATGAGAATTCATTCAGTGAGTCAAGTTTCAAGCAGCTAGCACAAACCGTGTTTGATTTAGATTTTCAAAAGCATGTATCCCCAGAGGGGAAAATGTAGTAAAACCTAAATATTCAAAGTCATCCTGCAAAGGAATGCTTCAACCTAGCAGAACAAAATGTGTGCAGCCAAGCCCAACTGGTATACACCTTTTTCCTACCAAGTATCAACAAGATAGGGTGACAAAATATTTGCTGAGGTTTCCGTAATCTCTGAGTTTTTTGGAAGCTCGGTGAATACTTTCCAAAGAAAGTGTGTTTTCCTTGCCTCTGCTTAGGGCTACTTCAACAGGGAACAATGCATAGAGAGTGCACTGAGAACTAGTTGAATGAGTCAAGTTACAAGCACACAGCAAAAACCGTGTTTGATTTAGAGTTCCATGTGCATGTATCCCTATAGGGGAAAATGAAGTGAAACCTAAAATTTCAAAGTATTCCTGCAAACCAACTATTCAACCTAGAAGATCTAAATTTGGGCAGCCAAATGCAACCGGTATACTTATCTTTCCTGTCGAGTTAACAACAAGTTAGGGTGAGAAAATATTTGCTGAGATTCCAGGAAACTCAAAGTTCTGTGCAATCACTGCAAATGCTTTTTCCAATGAAAGTTTCTTTCCCTGGCCTCTGCTTAGGGTTACTTCAACAGAAAACAAAGCATAGAGATCGCACTGAGAACTAGTTGAGTGAGTTTCAGTTTCAAGCAGCTAGCATAAACCGTGTTTGATTTATAAGTCCAAATGCATACGTCCCTATAAGGAAAAGTGAAGTGAAACCTAAAAATTCAAAGTGTTCCTGCAAACGAACTTTTCAACCTAGAAGAACGACATTTGGGTAGCTAAGTGCAACTGGTATACTCATCTTTCCTGACAAGGGTCATCAAGATCAGGTGAGTAAATATTTGCAGAGATTCCAGTTAACTTGGAGCTCTGTTGAAGCTCTGTAAATGCTTTCTAAGGAAAGCGTATGTTCCTCGCCTCCACTTAGGACCACTTCAACAGGGAACAAAGCACAGAGAGTAAACCAGGAACTAATTGAGTGAGTCAAGCTTCAAGCAGCTAGCACAAACAGTGTTTGATTTAGAGTTCCAAATGCATGTATTCCTATAGGTTACAATGAAGAGAAACCCCCCCAAATGCAATGTCTTCCTGAAAGCACATGCTTCAACTTAGAAGAACGAAATTTTGGCAGGCAAATGCAACTGGTATACTCATCTTTCTTACCTAGGATCAACAAGATCAAGTGAAAAAATATTCGCTGAAATTCCAGTAAACTTGGGAGTTTTGTGGAAGCTCTGCAAACACTTACATAAGAAAGCGTATTTTCCTTGCCTCTGCTTGGGGATACTTCAGCGGGGGACAATGCATAGAGAGTGCACTGAGAACTAATTGAGTGAGCCAAGTTTCAAACAGGTATCACAAACTGTGTTTGATTTAGCATTCCAAATGCATGTATTCACATAGGGAAAAAAGAAGTTAAACCTAAAAATTCAAAGTGTTCCTGCAAAGGAACTCTTCAACATAAGATTACGAAATTTGGGCTGCCAAGTGCAACCCATATACTCATTTTTGCTGCCAAGTTTCAACAAGATCGGGTGAAAAAACATTTGCTGAGGGTCCAGTAAACTCTTGAGTTCTGTGGAGGCTCTACAAACACGTTCAAACGAAAGTCTATTTTTCTTTGCTCTGCTTAGGGGTACATAAACCGGTAACGAAGCATAGAGAGCACAATGAGAATTCATTCAGTGAGTCAAGTTTCAAGCAGCTAGCACAAACCGTGTTTGATTTAGATTTTCAAAAGCATGTATCCCCAGAGGGGAAAATGTAGTAAAACCTAAATATTCAAAGTCATCCTGCAAAGTAATGCTTCAACCTAGCAGAACAAAATGTGTGCAGCCAAGCCCAACTGGTATACACCTTTTTCCTACCAAGTATCAACAAGATAGGGTGACAAAATATTTGCTGAGGTTTCCGTAATCTCTGAGTTTTTTGGAAGCTCGGTGAATACTTTCCAAAGAAAGTGTGTTTTCCTTGCCTCTGCTTAGGGCTACTTCAACAGGGAACAATGCATAGAGAGTGCACTGAGAACTAGTTGAATGAGTCAAGTTACAAGCACACATCAAAAACCGTGTTTGATTTAGAGTTCCATGTGCATGTATCCCTATAGGGGAAAATGAAGTGAAACCTAAAATTTCAAAGTATTCCTGCAAACCAACTATTCAACCTAGAAGATCTAAATTTGGGCAGCCAAATGCAACCGGTATACTTATCTTTCCTGTCGAGTTAACAACAAGTTAGGGTGAGAAAATATTTGCTGAGATTCCAGGAAACTCAAAGTTCTGTGCAATCACTGCAAATGCTTTTTCCAATGAAAGTTTCTTTCCCTGGCCTCTGCTTAGGGTTACTTCAACAGAAAACAAAGCATAGAGATCGCACTGAGAACTAGTTGAGTGAGTTTCAGTTTCAAGCAGCTAGCATAAACCGTGTTTGATTTATAAGTCCAAATGCATACGTCCCTATAAGGCAAAGTGAAGTGAAACCTAAAAATTCAAAGTGTTCCTGCAAACGAACTTTTCAACCTAGAAGAACGACATTTGGGTAGCTAAGTGCAACTGGTATACTCATCTTTCCTGACAAGGGTCATCAAGATCAGGTGAGTAAATATTTGCAGAGATTCCAGTTAACTTGGAGCTCTGTTGAAGCTCTGTAAATGCTTTCTAAGGAAAGCGTATGTTCCTCGCCTCCACTTAGGACCACTTCAACAGGGAACAAAGCACAGAGAGTACACCAGGAACTAATTGAGTGAGTCAAGCTTCAAGCAGCTAGCACAAACAGTGTTTGATTTAGAGTTCCAAATGCATGTATTCCTATAGGTTAAAATGAAGAGAAACCCCCCCAAATGCAATGTCTTCCTGAAAGCACATGCTTCAACTTAGAAGAACGAAATTTTGGCAGGCAAATGCAACTGGTATACTCATCTTTCTTACCTAGGATCAACAAGATCAAGTGAAAAAATATTCGCTGAAATTCCAGTAAACTTGGGAGTTTTGTGGAAGCTCTGCAAACACTTACATAAGAAAGCGTATTTTCCTTGCCTCTGCTTGGGGATACTTCAGCGGGGGACAATGCATAGAGAGTGCACTGAGAACTAATTGAGTGAGCCAAGTTTCAAACAGGTATCACAAACTGTGTTTGATTTAGCATTCCAAATGCATGTATTCACATAGGGAAAAAAGAAGTTAAACCTAAAAATTCAAAGTGTTCCTGCAAAGGAACTCTTCAACATAAGATTACGAAATTTGGGCTGCCAAGTGCAACCCATATACTCATTTTTGCTGCCAAGTTTCAACAAGATCGGGTGAAAAAACATTTGCTGAGAGTCCAGTAAACTCCTGAGTTCTGTGGATGCTCTACAAACACGTTCAAATGAAAGTCGATTTTTCTTTGCTCTGCTTAGGGGTACATAAACCGGTAACGAAGCGTAGAGAGCACAATGAGAATTCATTCAGTGAGTCAAGTTTCAAGCAGCTAGCACAAACCGTGTTTGATTTAGATTTTCAAAAGCATGTATCCCTAGAGGGGAAAATGTAGTAAAACCTAAATATTCAAAGACATCCTGCAAAGGAATGCTTCAACCTAGCAGAACAAAATGTGTGCAGCCAAGAGCAACTGGTATACACCTTTTTCCTACCAAGTATCAACAAGATAGGGTGACAAAATATTTGCTGAGGTTTCCGTAATCTCTGAGTTTTTTGGAAGCTCGGTGAATACTTTCCAAAGAAAGTGTGTTTTCCTTGCCTCTGCTTAGGGCTACTTCAACAGGGAACAATGCATAGAGAGTGCACTGAGAACTAGTTGAATGAGTCAAGTTACAAGCACACAGCAAAAACCGTGTTTGATTTAGAGTTCCATGTGCATGTATCCCTATAGGGGAAAATGAAGTGAAACCTAAAATTTCAAAGTATTCCTGCAAACCAACTATTCAACCTAGAAGATCTAAATGTGGGCAGCCAAATGCAACCGGTATACTTATCTTTCCTGTCGAGTTAACAACAAGTTAGGGTGAAAAAATATTTGCTGAGATTCCAGGAAACTCAAAGTTCTGTGCAATCACTGCAAATGCTTTTTCCAATGAAAGTTTCTTTCCCTGGCCTCTGCTTAGGGTTACTTCAACAGAAAACAAAGCATAGAGATCGCACTGAGAACTAGTTGAGTGAGTTTCAGTTTCAAGCAGCTAGCATAAACCGTGTTTGATTTATAAGTCCAAATGCATACGTCCCTATAAGGAAAAGTGAAGGGAAACCTAAAAATTCAAAGTGTTCCTGCAAACGAACTTTTCAACCTAGAAGAACGACATTTGGGTAGCTAAGTGCAACTGGTATACTCATCTTTCCTGACAAGGGTCATCAAGACCAGGTGAGTAAATATTTGCAGAGATTCCAGTTAACTTGGAGCTCTGTTGAAGCTCTGTAAATGCTTTCTAAGGAAAGCGTATGTTCCTCGCCTCCACTTAGGACCACTTCAACAGGGAACAAAGCACAGAGAGTACACCAGGAACTAATTGAGTGAGTCAAGCTTCAAGCAGCTAGCACAAACAGTGTTTGATTTAGAGTTCCAAATGCATGTATTCCTATAGGTTAAAATGAAGAGAAACCCACCCAAATGCAATGTCTTCCTGAAAGCACATGCTTCAACTTAGAAGAACGAAATTTTGGCAGGCAAATGCAACTGGTATACTCATCTTTCTTACCTAGGATCAACAAGATCAAGTGAAAAAATATTCGCTGAAATTCCAGTAAACTTGGGAGTTTTGTGGAAGCTCTGCAAACACTTACATAAGAAAGCGTATTTTCCTTGCCTCTGCTTGGGGATACTTCAGCGGGGGACAATGCATAGAGAGTGCACTGAGAACTAATTGAGTGAGCCAAGTTTCAAACAGGTATCACAAACTGTGTTTGATTTAGCATTCCAAATGCATGTATTCACATAGGGAAAAAAGAAGTTAAACCTAAAAATTCAAAGTGTTCCTGCAAAGGAACTCTTCAACATAAGATTACGAAATTTGGGCTGCCAAGTGCAACCCATATACTCATTTTTGCTGCCAAGTTTCAACAAGATCGGGTGAAAAAACATTTGCTGAGAGTCCAGTAAACTCCTGAGTTCTGTGGATGCTCTACAAACACGTTCAAATGAAAGTCGATTTTTCTTTGCTCTGCTTAGGGGTACATAAACCGGTAAGGAAGCGTAGAGAGCACAATGAGAATTCATTCAGTGAGTCAAGTTTCAAGCAGCTAGCACAAACCGTGTTTGATTTAGATTTTCAAAAGCATGTATCCCTAGAGGGGAAAATGTAGTAAAACCTAAATATTCAAAGTCATCCTGCAAAGGAATGCTTCAACCTAGCAGAACAAAATTTGTGCAGCCAAGCGCAACTGGTATACACCTTTTTCCTACCAAGTATCAACAAGATAGGGTGACAAAATATTGGCTGAGGTTTCCGTAATCTCTGAGTTTTTTGGAAGTTCGGTGAATACTTTCCAAAGAAAGTGTGTTTTCCTTGCCTCTGCTTAGGGCTACTTCAACAGGGAACAATGCATAGAGAGTGCACTGAGAACTAATTGAATGAGTCAAGTTACAAGCACACAGCAAAAAGCGTGTTTGATTTAGAGTTCCATGTGCATGTATCCCTATAGGGGAAAATGAAGTGAAACCTAAAATTTCAAAGTATTCCTGCAAACCAACTATTCAACCTAGAAGATCTAAATGTGGGCAGCCAAATGCAACCGGTATACTTATCTTTCCTGTCGAGTTAACAACAAGTTAGGGTGAAAAAATATTTGCTGAGATTCCAGGAAACTCAAAGTTCTGTGCAATCACTGCAAATGCTTTTTCCAATGAAAGTTTCTTTCCCTGGCCTCTGCTTAGGGTTACTTCAACAGAAAACAAAGCATAGAGATCGCACTGAGAACTAGTTGAGTGAGTTTCAGTTTCAAGCAGCTAGCATAAACCGTGTTTGATTTATAAGTCCAAATGCATACGTCCCTATAAGGAAAAGTGAAGTGAAACCTAAAAATTCAAAGTGTTCCTGCAAACGAACTTTTCAACCTAGAAGAACGACATTTGGGTAGCTAAGTGCAACTGGTATACTCATCTTTCCTGACAAGGGTCATCAAGATCAGGTGAGTAAATATTTGCAGAGATTCCAGTTAACTTGGAGCTCTGTTGAAGCTCTGTAAATGCTTTCTAAGGAAAGCGTATGTTCCTCGCCTCCACTTAGGACCACTTCAACAGGGAACAAAGCACAGAGAGTACACCAGGAACTAATTGAGTGAGTCAAGCTTCAAGCAGCTAGCACAAACAGTGTTTGATTTAGAGTTCCAAATGCATGTATTCCTATAGGTTAAAATGAAGAGAAACCCCCCCAAATGCAATGTCTTCCTGAAAGCACATGCTTCAACTTAGAAGAACGAAATTTTGGCAGGCAAATGCAACTGGTATACTCATCTTTCTTACCTAGGATCAACAAGCTCAAGTGAAAAAATATTCGCTGAAATTCCAGTAAACTTGGGAGTTTTGTGGAAGCTCTGCAAACACTTACATAAGAAAGCGTATTTTCCTTGCCTCTGCTTGGGGATACTTCAGCGGGGGACAATGCATAGAGAGTGCACTGAGAACTAATTGAGTGAGCCAAGTTTCAAACAGGTATCACAAACTGTGTTTGATTTAGCATTCCAAATGCATGTATTCACATAGGGAAAAAAGAAGTTAAACCTAAAAATTCAAAGTGTTCCTGCAAAGGAACTCTTCAACATAAGATTACGAAATTTGGGCTGCCAAGTGCAACCCATATACTCATTTTTGCTGCCAAGTTTCAACAAGATCGGGTGAAAAAACATTGGCTGAGAGTCCAGTAAACTCCTGAGTTCTGTGGATGCAATACAAACACGTTCAAACGAAAGTCTATTTTTCTTTGCTCTGCTTAGGGGTACATAAACCGGTAACGAAGCGTAGAGAGCACAATGAGAATTCATTCAGTGAGTCAAGTTTCAAGCAGCTAGCACAAACCGTGTTTGATTTAGATTTTCAAAAGCATGTATCCCTAGAGGGGAAAATGTAGTAAAACCTAAATATTCAAAGTCATCCTGCAAAGGAATGCTTCAACCTAGCAGAACAAAATGTGTGCAGCCAAGCGCAACTGGTATACACCTTTTTCCTACCAAGTATCAACAAGATAGGGTGACAAAATATTGGCTGAGGTTTCCGTAATCTCTGAGTTTTTGGAAGCTCGGTGAATACTTTCCAAAGAAAGTGTGTTTTCCTTGCCTCTGCTTAGGGCTACTTCAACAGGGAACAATGCATAGAGAGTGCACTGAGAACTAGTTGAATGAGTCAAGTTACAAGCACACAGCAAAAACCGTGTTTGATTTAGAGTTCCATGTGCATGTATCCCTATAGGGGAAAATGAAGTGAAACCTAAAATTTCAAAGTATTCCTGCAAACCAACTATTCAACCTAGAAGATCTAAATTTGGGCAGCCAAATGCAACCGGTATACTTATCTTTCCTGTCGAGTTAACAACAAGTTAGGGTGAAAAAATATTTGCTGAGATTCCAGGAAACTCAAAGTTCTGTGCAATCACTGCAAATGCTTTTTCCAATGAAAGTTTCTTTCCCTGGCCTCTGCTTAGGGTTACTTCAACAGAAAACAAAGCATAGAGATCGCACTGAGAACTAGTTGAGTGAGTTTCAGTTTCAAGCAGCTAGCATAAACCATGTTTGATTTATAAGTCCAAATGCATACGTCCCTATAAGGCAAAGTGAAGGGAAACCTAAAAATTCAAAGTGTTCCTGCAAACGAACTTTTCAACCTAGAAGAACGACATTTGGGTAGCTAAGTGCAACTGGTATACTCATCTTTCCTGACAAGGGTCATCAAGATCAGGTGAGTAAATATTTGCAGAGATTCCAGTTAACTTGGAGCTCTGTTGAAGCTCTGTAAATGCTTTCTAAGGAAAGCGTATGTTCCTCGCCTCCACTTAGGACCACTTCAACAGGGAACAAAGCACAGAAGTACACCAGGAACTAATTGAGTGAGTCAAGCTTCAAGCAGCTAGCACAAACAGTGTTTGATTTAGAGTTCCAAATGCATGTATTCCTATAGGTTAAAATGAAGAGAAACCCCCCCAAATGCAATGTCTTCCTGAAAGCACATGCTTCAACTTAGAAGAACGAAATTTTGGCAGGCAAATGCAACTGGTATACTCATCTTTCTTACCTAGGATCAACAAGATCAAGTGAAAAAATATTCGCTGAAATTCCAGTAAACTTGGGAGTTTTGTGGAAGCTCTGCAAACACTTACATAAGAAAGCGTATTTTCCTTGCCTCTGCTTGGGGATACTTCAGCGGGGGACAATGCATAGAGAGTGCACTGAGAACTAATTGAGTGAGCCAAGTTTCAAACAGGTATCACAAACTGTGTTTGATTTAGCATTCCAAATGCATGTATTCACATAGGGAAAAAAGAAGTTAAACCTAAAAATTCAAAGTGTTCCTGCAAAGGAACTCTTCAACATAAGATTACGAAATTTGTGCTGCCAAGTGCAACCCATATACTCATTTTTGCTGCCAAGTTTCAACAAGATCGGGTGAAAAAACATTTGATGAGAGTCCAGTAAACTCTTGAGTTCTGTGGATGCTCTACAAACACGTTCAAACGAAAGTCTATTTTTCTTTGCTCTGCTTAGAGGTACATAAACCGGTAACGAAGCGTAGAGAGCACAATGAGAATTCATTCAGTGAGTCAAGTTTCAAGCAGCTAGCACAAACCGTGTTTGATTTAGATTTTCAAAAGCATGTATCCCTAGAGGGGAAAATGTAGTAAAACCTAAATATTCAAAGTCATCCTGCAAAGGAATGCTTCAACCTAGCAGAACAAAATGTGTGCAGCCAAGCGCAACTGGTATACACCTTTTTCCTACCAAGTATCAACAAGATAGGGTGACAAAATATTGGCTGAGGTTTCCGTAATCTCTGAGTTTTTTGGAAGCTCGGTGAATACTTTCCAAAGAAAGTGTGTTTTCCTTGCCTCTGCTTAGGGCTACTTCAACAGGGAACAATGCATAGAGAGTGCACTGAGCACTAGTTGAATGAGTCAAGTTACAAGCACACAGCAAAAACCGTGTTTGATTTAGAGTTCCATGTGCATGTATCCCTATAGGGGAAAATGAAGTGAAACCTAAAATTTCAAAGTATTCCTGCAAACCAACTATTCAACCTAGAAGATCTAAATTTGGGCAGCCAAATGCAACCGGTATACTTATCTTTCCTGTCGAGTTAACAACAAGTTAGGGTGAAAAAATATTTGCTGAGATTCCAGGAAACTCAAAGTTCTGTGCAATCACTGCAAATGCTTTTTCCAATGAAAGTTTCTTTCCCTGGCCTCTGCTTAGGGTTACTTCAACAGAAAACAAAGCATAGAGATCGCACTGAGAACTAGTTGAGTGAGTTTCAGTTTCAAGCAGCTAGCATAAACCGTGTTTGATTTATAAGTCCAAATGCATACGTCCCTATAAGGAAAAGTGAAGGGAAACCTAAAAATTCAAAGTGTTCCTGCAAACGAACTTTTCAACCTAGAAGAACGACATTTGGGTAGCTAAGTGCAACTGGTATACTCATCTTTCCTGACAAGGGTCATCAAGATCAGGTGAGTAAATATTTGCAGAGATTCCAGTTAACTTGGAGCTCTGTTGAAGCTCTGTAAATGCTTTCTAAGGAAAGCGTATGTTCCTCGCCTCCACTTAGGACCACTTCAACAGGGAACAAAGCACAGAGAGTACACCAGGAACTAATTGAGTGAGTCAAGCTTCAAGCAGCTAGCACAAACAGTGTTTGATGTAGAGTTCCAAATGCATGTATTCCTATAGGTTAAAATGAAGAGAAACCCCCCCAAATGCAATGTCTTCCTGAAAGCACATGCTTCAACTTAGAAGAACGAAATTTTGGCAGGCAAATGCAACTGGTATACTCATCTTTCTTACCTAGGATCAACAAGATCAAGTGAAAAAATATTCGCTGAAATTCCAGTAAACTTGGGAGTTTTGTGGAAGCTCTGCAAACACTTACATAAGAAAGCGTATTTTCCTTGCCTCTGCTTGGGGATACTTCAGCGGGGGACAATGCTTAGAGAGTGCACTGATAACTAATTGAGTGAGCCAAGTTTCAAACAGGTATCACAAACTGTGTTTGATTTAGCATTCCAAATGCATGTATTCACATAGGGAAAAAAGAAGTTAAACCTAAAAATTCAAAGTGTTCCTGCAAAGGAACTCTTCAACATAAGATTACGAAATTTGTGCTGCCAAGTGCAACCCATATACTCATTTTTGCTGCCAAGTTTCAACAAGATCGGGTGAAAAAACATTTGATGAGAGTCCAGTAAACTCTTGAGTTCTGTGGATGCTCTACAAACACGTTCAAACGAAAGTCTATTTTTCTTTGCTCTGCTTAGAGGTACATAAACCGGTAACGAAGCGTAGAGAGCACAATGAGAATTCATTCAGTGAGTCAAGTTTCAAGCAGCTAGCACAAACCGTGTTTGATTTAGATTTTCAAAAGCATGTATCCCTAGAGGGGAAAATGTAGTAAAACCTAAATATTCAAAGTCATCCTGCAAAGGAATGCTTCAACCTAGCAGAACAAAATGTGTGCAGCCAAGCGCAACTGGTATACACCTTTTTCCTACCAAGTATCAACAAGATAGGGTGACAAAATATTGGCTGAGGTTTCCGTAATCTCTGAGTTTTTTGGAAGCTCGGTGAATACTTTCCAAAGAAAGTGTGTTTTCCTTGCCTCTGCTTAGGGCTACTTCAACAGGGAACAATGCATAGAGAGTGCACTGAGAACTAGTTGAATGAGTCAAGTTACAAGCACACAGCAAAAACCGTGTTTGATTTAGAGTTCCATGTGCATGTATCCCTATAGGGGAAAATGAAGTGAAACCTAAAATTTCAAAGTATTCTTGCAAACCAACTATTCAACCTAGAAGATCTAAATTTGGGCAGCCAAATGCAACCGGTATACTTATCTTTCCTGTCGAGTTAACAACAAGTTAGGGTGAAAAAATATTTGCTGAGATTCCAGGAAACTCAAAGTTCTGTGCAATCACTGCAAATGCTTTTTCCAATGAAAGTTTCTTTCCCTGGCCTCTGCTTAGGGTTACTTCAACAGAAAACAAAGCATAGAGATCGCACTGAGAACTAGTTGAGTGAGTTTCAGTTTCAAGCAGCTAGCATAACCGTGTTTGATTTATAAGTCCAAATGCATACGTCCCTATAAGGAAAAGTGAAGGGAAACCTAAAAATTCAAAGTGTTCCTGCAAACGAACTTTTCAACCTAGAAGAACGACATTTGGGTAGCTAAGTGCAACTGGTATACTCATCTTTCCTGACAAGGGTCATCAAGATCAGGTGAGTAAATATTTGCAGAGATTCCAGTTAACTTGGAGCTCTGTTGAAGCTCTGTAAATGCTTTCTAAGGAAAGCGTATGTTCCTCGCCTCCACTTAGGACCACTTCAACAGGGAACAAAGCACAGAGAGTACACCAGGAACTAATTGAGTGAGTCAAGCTTCAAGCAGCTAGCACAAACAGTGTTTGATTTAGAGTTCCAAATGCATGTATTCCTATAGGTTAAAATGAAGAGAAACCCCCCCAAATGCAATGTCTTCCTGAAAGCACATGCTTCAACTTAGAAGAACGAAATTTTGGCAGGCAAATGCAACTGGTATACTCATCTTTCTTACCTAGGATCAACAAGATCAAGTGAAAAAATATTCGCTGAAATTCCAGTAAACTTGGGAGTTTTGTGGAAGCTCTGCAAACACTTACATAAGAAAGCGTATTTTCCTTGCCTCTGCTTGGGGATACTTCAGCGGGGGACAATGCATAGAGAGTGCACTGAGAACTAATTGAGTGAGCCAAGTTTCAAACAGGTATCACAAACTGTGTTTGATTTAGCATTCCAAATGCATGTATTCACATAGGGAAAAAAGAAGTTAAACCTAAAAATTCAAAGTGTTCCTGCAAAGGAACTCTTCAACATAAGATTACGAAATTTGGGCTGCGAAGTGCAACCCATATACTCATTTTTGCTGCCAAGTTTCAACAAGATCGGGTGAAAAAACATTTGATGAGAGTCCAGTAACCTCTTGAGTTCTGTGGATGCTCTACAAACACGTTCAAACGAAAGTCTATTTTTCTTTGCTCTGCTTAGAGGTACATAAACCGGTAACGAAGCGTAGAGAGCACAATGAGAATTCATTCAGTGAGTCAAGTTTCAAGCAGCTAGCACAAACCGTGTTTGATTTAGATTTTCAAAAGCATGTATCCCTAGAGGGGAAAATGTAGTAAAACCTAAATATTCAAAGTCATCCTGCAAAGGAATGCTTCAACCTAGCAGAACAAAATGTGTGCAGCCAAGCGCAACTGGTATACACCTTTTTCCTACCAAGTATCAACAAGATAGGGTGACAAAATATTGGCTGAGGTTTCCGTAATCTCTGAGTTTTTTGGAAGCTCGGTGAATACTTTCCAAAGAAAGTGTGTTTTCCTTGCCTCTGCTTAGGGCTACTTCAACAGGGAACAATGCATAGAGAGTGCACTGAGAACTAGTTGAATGAGTCAAGTTACAAGCACACAGCAAAAACCGTGTTTGATTTAGAGTTCCATGTGCATGTATCCCTATAGGGGAAAATGAAGTGAAACCTAAAATTTCAAAGTATTCCTGCAAACCAACTATTCAACCTAGAAGATCTAAATTTGGGCAGCCAAATGCAACCGGTATACTTATCTTTCCTGTCGAGTTAACAACAAGTTAGGGTGAAAAAATATTTGCTGAGATTCCAGGAAACTCAAAGTTCTGTGCAATCACTGCAAATGCTTTTTCCAATGAAAGTTTCTTTCCCTGGCCTCTGCTTAGGGTTACTTCAACAGAAAACAAAGCATAGAGATCGCACTGAGAACTAGTTGAGTGAGTTTCAGTTTCAAGCAGCTAGCATAAACCGTGTTTGATTTATAAGTCCAAATGCATACGTCCCTATAAGGAAAAGTGAAGGGAAACCTAAAAATTCAAAGTGTTCCTGCAAACGAACTTTTCAACCTAGAAGAACGACATTTGGGTAGCTAAGTGCAACTGGTATACTCATCTTTCCTGACAAGGGTCATCAAGATCAGGTGAGTAAATATTTGCAGAGATTCCAGTTAACTTGGAGCTCTGTTGAAGCTCTGTAAATGCTTTCTAAGGAAAGCGTATGTTCCTCGCCTCCACTTAGGACCACTTCAACAGGGAACAAAGCACAGAGAGTACACCAGGAACTAATTGAGTGAGTCAAGCTTCAAGCAGCTAGCACAAACAGTGTTTGATTTAGAGTTCCAAATGCATGTATTCCTATAGGTTAAAATGAAGAGAAACCCCCCCAAATGCAATGTCTTCCTGAAAGCACATGCTTCAACTTAGAAGAACGAAATTTTGGCAGGCAAATGCAACTGGTATACTCATCTTTCTTACCTAGGATCAACAAGATCAAGTGAAAAAATATTCGCTGAAATTCCAGTCAACTTGGGAGTTTTGTGGAAGCTCTGCAAACACTTACATAAGAAAGCGTATTTTCCTTGCCTCTGCTTGGGGATACTTCAGCGGGGGACAATGCATAGAGAGTGCACTGAGAACTAATTGAGTGAGCCAAGTTTCAAACAGGTATCACAAACTGTGTTTGATTTAGCATTCCAAATGCATGTATTCACATAGGGAAAAAAGAAGTTAAACCTAAAAATTCAAAGTGTTCCTGCAAAGGAACTCTTCAACATAAGATTACGAAATTTGTGCTGCCAAGTGCAACCCATATACTCATTTTTGCTGCCAAGTTTCAACAAGATCGGGTGAAAAAACATTTGATGAGAGTCCAGTAAACTCTTGAGTTCTGTGGATGCTCTACAAACACGTTCAAACGAAAGTCTATTTTTCTTTGCTCTGCTTAGAGGTACATAAACCGGTAACGAAGCGTAGAGAGCACAATGAGAATTCATTCAGTGAGTCAAGTTTCAAGCAGCTAGCACAAACCGTGTTTGATTTAGATTTTCAAAAGCATGTATCCCTAGAGGGGAAAATGTAGTAAAACCTAAATATTCAAAGTCATCCTGCAAAGGAATGCTTCAACCTAGCAGAACAAAATGTGTGCAGCCAAGCGCAACTGGTATACACCTTTTTCCTACCAAGTATCAACAAGATAGGGTGACAAAATATTGGCTGAGGTTTCCGTAATCTCTGAGTTTTTTGGAAGCTCGGTGAATACTTTCCAAAGAAAGTGTGTTTTCCTTGCCTCTGCTTAGGGCTACTTCAACAGGGAACAATGCATAGAGAGTGCACTGAGAACTAGTTGAATGAGTCAAGTTACAAGCACACAGCAAAAACCGTGTTTGATTTAGAGTTCCATGTGCATGTATCCCTATAGGGGAAAATGAAGTGAAACCTAAAATTTCAAAGTATTCCTGCAAACCAACTATTCAACCTAGAAGATCTAAATTTGGGCAGCCAAATGCAACCGGTATACTTATCTTTCCTGTCGAGTTAACAACAAGTTAGGGTGAAAAAATATTTGCTGAGATTCCAGGAAACTCAAAGTTCTGTGCAATCACTGCAAATGCTTTTTCCAATGAAAGTTTCTTTCCCTGGCCTCTGCTTAGGGTTACTTCAACAGAAAACAAAGCATAGAGATCGCACTGAGAACTAGTTGAGTGAGTTTCAGTTTCAAGCAGCTAGCATAAACCGTGTTTGATTTATAAGTCCAAATGCATACGTCCCTATAAGGAAAAGTGAAGGGAAACCTAAAAATTCAAAGTGTTCCTGCAAACGAACTTTTCAACCTAGAAGAACGACATTTGGGTAGCTAAGTGCAACTGGTATACTCATCTTTCCTGACAAGGGTCATCAAGATCAGGTGAGTAAATATTTGCAGAGATTCCAGTTAACTTGGAGCTCTGTTGAAGCTCTGTAAATGCTTTCTAAGGAAAGCGTATGTTCCTCGCCTCCACTTAGGACCACTTCAACAGGGAACAAAGCACAGAGAGTACACCAGGAACTAATTGAGTGAGTCAAGCTTCAAGCAGCTAGCACAAACAGTGTTTGATTTAGAGTTCCAAATGCATGTATTCCTATAGGTTAAAATGAAGAGAAACCCCCCCAAATGCAATGTCTTCCTGAAAGCACATGCTTCAACTTAGAAGAACGAAATTTTGGCAGGCAAATGCAACTGGTATACTCATCTTTCTTACCTAGGATCAACAAGATCAAGTGAAAAAATATTCGCTGAAATTCCAGTAAACTTGGGAGTTTTGTGGAAGCTCTGCAAACACATACATAAGAAAGCGTATTTTCCTTGCCTCTGCTTGGGGATACTTCAGCGGGGGACAATTCATAGAGAGTGCACTGAGAACTAATTGAGTGAGCCAAGTTTCAAACAGGTATCACAAACTGTGTTTGATTTAGCATTCCAAATGCATGTATTCACATAGGGAAAAAAGAAGTTAAACCTAAAAATTCAAAGTGTTCCTGCAAAGGAACTCTTCAACATAAGATTACGAAATTTGTGCTGCCAAGTGCAACCCATATACTCATTTTTGCTGCCAAGTTTCAACAAGATCGGGTGAAAAAACATTTGATGAGAGTCCAGTAAACTCTTGAGTTCTGTGGATGCTCTACAAACACGTTCAAACGAAAGTCTATTTTTCTTTGCTCTGCTTAGAGGTACATAAACCGGTAACGAAGCGTAGAGAGCACAATGAGAATTCATTCAGTGAGTCAAGTTTCAAGCAGCTAGCACAAACCGTGTTTGATTTAGATTTTCAAAAGCATGTATCCCTAGAGGGGAAAATGTAGTAAAACCTAAATATTCAAAGTCATCCTGCAAAGGAATGCTTCAACCTAGCAGAACAAAATTTGTGCAGCCAAGCGCAACTGGTATACACCTTTTTCCTACCAAGTATCAACAAGATACGGTGACAAAATATTTGCTGAGGTTTCCGTAATCTCTGAGTTTTTTGGAAGCTCGGTGAATACTTTCCAAAGAAAGTGTGTTTTCCTTGCCTCTGCTTAGGGCTACTTCAACAGGGAACAATGCATAGTGAGTGCACTGAGAACTAGTTGAATGAGTCAAGTTACAAGCACACAGCAAAAACCGTGTTTGATTTAGAGTTCCATGTGCATGTATCCCTATAGGGGAAAATGAAGTGAAACCTAAAATTTCAAAGTATTCCTGCAAACCAACTATTCAACCTAGAAGATCTAAATTTGGGCAGCCAAATGCAACCGGTATACTTATCTTTCCTGTCGAGTTAACAACAAGTTAGGGTGAAAAAATATTTGCTGAGATTCCAGGAAACTCAAAGTTCTGTGCAATCACTGCAAATGCTTTTTCCAATGAAAGTTTCTTTCCCTGGCCTCTGCTTAGGGTTACTTCAACAGAAAACAAAGCATAGAGATCGCACTGAGAACTAGTTGAGTGAGTTTCAGTTTCAAGCAGCTAGCATAAACCGTGTTTGATTTATAAGTCCAAATGCATACGTCCCTATAAGGCAAAGTGAAGGGAAACCTAAAAATTCAAAGTGTTCCTGCAAACGAACTTTTCAACCTAGAAGAACGACATTTGGGTAGCTAAGTGCAACTGGTATACTCATCTTTCCTGACAAGGGTCATCAAGACCAGGTGAGTAAATATTTGCAGAGATTCCAGTTAACTTGGAGCTCTGTTGAAGCTCTGTAAATGCTTTCTAAGGAAAGCGTATGTTCCTCGCCTCCACTTAGGACCACTTCAACAGGGAACAAAGCACAGAGAGTACACCAGGAACTAATTGAGTGAGTCAAGCTTCAAGCAGCTAGCACAAACAGTGTTTGATTTAGAGTTCCAAATGCATGTATTCCTATAGGTTAAAATGAAGAGAAACCCCCCCAAATGCAATGTCTTCCTGAAAGCACATGCTTCAACTTAGAAGAACGAAATTTTGGCAGGCAAATGCAACTGGTATACTCATCTTTCTTACCTAGGATCAACAAGATCAAGTGAAAAAATATTCGCTGAAATTCCAGTAAACTTGGGAGTTTTGTGGAAGCTCTGCAAACACTTACATAAGAAAGCGTATTTTCCTTGCCTCTGCTTGGGGATACTTCAGCGGGGGACAATGCATAGAGAGTGCACTGAGAACTAATGGAGTGAGCCAAGTTTCAAACAGGTATCACAAACTGTGTTTGATTTAGCATTCCAAATGCATGTATTCACATAGGGAAAAAAGAAGTTAAACCTAAAAATTCAAAGTGTTCCTGCAAAGGAACTCTTCAACATAAGATTACGAAATTTGGGCTGCCAAGTGCAACCCATATACTCATTTTTGCTGCCAAGTTTCAACAAGATCGGGTGAAAAAACATTTGCTGAGAGTCCAGTAAACTCTTGAGTTCTGTGGATGCTCTACAAACACGTTCAAATGAAAGTCTATTTTTCTTTGCTCTGCTTAGGGGTACATAAACCGGTAACGAAGCGTAGAGAGCACAATGAGAATTCATTCAGTGAGTCAAGTTTCAAGCAGCTAGCACAAACCGTGTTTGATTTAGATTTTCAAAAGCATGTATCCCTAGAGGGGAAAATGTAGTAAAACCTAAATATTCAAAGTCATCCTGCAAAGGAATGCTTCAACCTAGCAGAACAAAATTTGTGCAGCCAAGCGCAACTGGTATACACCTTTTTCCTACCAAGTATCAACAAGATAGGGTGACAAAATATTTGCTGAGGTTTCCGTAATCTCTGAGTTTTTTGGAAGCTCGGTGAATACTTTCCAAAGAAAGTGTGTTTTCCTTGCCTCTGCTTAGGGCTACTTCAACAGGGAACAATGCATAGTGAGTGCACTGAGAACTAGTTGAATGAGTCAAGTTACAAGCACACAGCAAAAACCGTGTTTGATTTAGAGTTCCATGTGCATGTATCCCTATAGGGGAAAATGAAGTGAAACCTAAAATTTCAAAGTATTCCTGCAAACCAACTATTCAACCTAGAAGATCTAAATTTGGGCAGACAAATGCAACCGGTATACTTATCTTTCCTGTCGAGTTAACAACAAGTTAGGGTGAAAAAATATTTGCTGAGATTCCAGGAAACTCAAAGTTCTGTGCAATCACTGCAAATGCTTTTTCCAATGAAAGTTTCTTTCCCTGGCCTCTGCTTAGGGTTACTTCAACAGAAAACAAAGCATAGAGATCGCACTGAGAACTAGTTGAGTGAGTTTCAGTTTCAAGCAGCTAGCATAAACCGTGTTTGATTTATAAGTCCAAATGCATACGTCCCTATAAGGCAAAGTGAAGGGAAACCTAAAAATTCAAAGTGTTCCTGCAAACGAACTTTTCAACCTAGAAGAACGACATTTGGGTAGCTAAGTGCAACTGGTATACTCATCTTTCCTGACAAGGGTCATCAAGACCAGGTGAGTAAATATTTGCAGAGATTCCAGTTAACTTGGAGCTCTGTTGAAGCTCTGTAAATGCTTTCTAAGGAAAGCGTATGTTCCTCGCCTCCACTTAGGACCACTTCAACAGGGAACAAAGCACAGAGAGTACACCAGGAACTAATTGAGTGAGTCAAGCTTCAAGCAGCTAGCACAAACAGTGTTTGATTTAGAGTTCCAAATGCATGTATTCCTATAGGTTAAAATGAAGAGAAACCCCCCCAAATGCAATGTCTTCCTGAAAGCACATGCTTCAACTTAGAAGAACGAAATTTTGGCAGGCAAATGCAACTGGTATACTCATCTTTCTTACCTAGGATCAACAAGATCAAGTGAAAAAATATTCGCTGAAATTCCAGTAAACTTGGGAGTTTTGTGGAAGCTCTGCAAACACTTACATAAGAAAGCGTATTTTCCTTGCCTCTGCTTGGGGATACTTCAGCGGGGGACAATGCATAGAGAGTGCACTGAGAACTAATGGAGTGAGCCAAGTTTCAAACAGGTATCACAAACTGTGTTTGATTTAGCATTCCAAATGCATGTATTCACATAGGGAAAAAAGAAGTTAAACCTAAAAATTCAAAGTGTTCCTGCAAAGGAACTCTTCAACATAAGATTACGAAATTTGGGCTGCCAAGTGCAACCCATATACTCATTTTTGCTGCCAAGTTTCAACAAGATCGGGTGAAAAAACATTTGCTGAGAGTCCAGTAAACTCTTGAGTTCTGTGGATGCTCTACAAACACGTTCAAATGAAAGTCTATTTTTCTTTGCTCTGCTTAGGGGTACATAAACCGGTAACGAAGCGTAGAGAGCACAATGAGAATTCATTCAGTGAGTCAAGTTTCAAGCAGCTAGCACAAACCGTGTTTGATTTAGATTTTCAAAAGCATGTATCCCTAGAGGGGAAAATGTAGTAAAACCTAAATATTCAAAGTCATCCTGCAAAGGAATTCTTCAACCCAGCAGAACAAAATGTGTGCAGCCAAGCGCAACTGGTATACACCTTTTTCCTACCAAGTATCAACAAGATAGGGTGACAAAATATTTGCTGAGGTTTCCGTAATCTCTGAGTTTTTTGGAAGCTCGGTGAATACTTTCCAAAGAAAGTGTGTTTTCCTTGCCTCTGCTTAGGCCTACTTCAACAGGGAACAATGCATAGAGAGTGCACTGAGAACTAGTTGAATGAGTCAAGTTACAAGCACACAGCAAAAACCGTGTTTGATTTAGAGTTCCATGTGCATGTATCCCTATAGGGGAAAATGAAGTGAAACCTAAAATTTCAAAGTATTCCTGCAAACCAACTATTCAACCTAGAAGATCTAAATTTGGGCAGCCAAATGCAACCGGTATACTTATCTTTCCTGTCGAGTTAACAACAAGTTAGGGTGAGAAAATATTTGCTGAGATTCCAGGAAACTCAAAGTTCTGTGCAATCACTGCAAATGCTTTTTCCAATGAAAGTTTCCTTCCCTGGCCTCTGCTTAGGGTTACTTCAACAGAAAACACAGCATAGAGATCCCACTGAGAACTAGTTGAGTGAGTTTCAGTTTCAAGCAGCTAGCATAAACCGTGTTTGATTTATAAGTCCAAATGCATACGTCCCTATAAGGAAAAGTGAAGTGAAACCTAAAAATTCAAAGTGTTCCTGCAAACGAACTTTTCAACCTAGAAGAACGACATTTGGGTAGCTAAGTGCAACTGGTATACTCATCTTTCCTGACAAGGGTCATCAAGATCAGGTGAGTAAATATTTGCAGAGATTCCAGTTAACTTGGAGCTCTGTTGAAGCTCTGTAAATGCTTTCTAAGGAAAGCGTATGTTCCTCGCCTCCACTTAGGACCACTTCAACAGGGAACAAAGCACAGAGAGTACACCAGGAACTAATTGAGTGAGTCAAGCTTCAAGCAGCTAGCACAAACAGTGTTTGATTTAGAGTTCCAAATGCATGTATTCCTATAGGTTAAAATGAAGAGAAACCCCCCCAAATGCAATGTCTTCCTGAAAGCACATGCTTCAACTTAGAAGAACGAAATTTTGGCAGGCAAATGCAACTGGTATACTCATCTTTCTTACCTAGGATCAACAAGATCAAGTGAAAAAATATTCGCTAAAATTCCAGTAAACTTGGGAGTTTTGTGGAAGCTCTGCAAACACTTACATAAGAAAGCGTATTTTCCTTGCCTCTGCTTGGGGATACTTCAGCGGGGGACAATGCATAGAGAGTGCACTGAGAACTAATTGAGTGAGCCAAGTTTCAAACAGGTATCACAAACTGTGTTTGATTTAGCATTCCAAATGCATGTATTCACATAGGGAAAAAAGAAGTTAAACCTAAAAATTCAAAGTGTTCCTGCAAAGGAACTCTTCAACATAAGATTACGAAATTTGGGCTGCCAAGTGCAACCCATATACTCATTTTTGCTGCCAAGTTTCAACAAGATCGGGTGAAAAAACATTTGCTGAGAGTCCAGTAAACTCTTGAGATCTGTGGATGCTCTACAAACACGTTCAAATGAAAGTCTATTTTTCTTTGCTCTGCTTAGGGGTACATAAACCGGTAACAAAGCCTAGAGAGCACAATGAGAATTCATTCAGTGAGTCAAGTTTCAAGCAGCTAGCACAAACCGTGTTTGATTTAGATTTTCAAAAGCATGTATCCCTAGAGGGGAAAATGTAGTAAAACCTAAATATTCAAAGTCATCCTGCAAAGGAATGCTTCAACCTAGCAGAACAAAATGTGTGCAGCCAAGCGCAACTGGTATACACCTTTTTCCTACCAAGTATCAACAAGATAGGGTGACAAAATATTGGCTGAGGTTTCCGTAATCTCTGAGTTTTTTGGAAGCTCGGTGAATACTTTCCAAAGAAAGTGTGCTTTCCTTGCCTCTGCTTAGGGCTACTTCAACAGGGAACAATGCAGAGAGAGTGCACTGAGAACTAGTTGAATGAGTCAAGTTACAAGCACACAGCAAAAACCGTGTTTGATTTAGAGTTCCATGTGCATGTATCCCTATAGGGGAAAATGAAGTGAAACCTAAAATTTCAAAGTATTCCTGCAAACCAACTATTCAACCTAGAAGATCTAAATTTGGGCAGCCAAATGCAACCGGTATACTTATCTTTCCTGTCGAGTTAACAACAAGTTAGGGTGAAAAAATATTTGCTGAGATTCCAGGAAACTCAAAGTTCTGTGCAATCACTGCAAATGCTTTTTCCAATGAAAGTTTCCTTCCCTGGCCTCTGCTTAGGGTTACTTCAACAGAAAACAAAGCATAGAGATCGCACTGAGAACTAGTTGAGTGAGTTTCAGTTTCAAGCAGCTAGCATAAACCGTGTTTGATTTATAAGTCCAAATGCATACGTCCCTATAAGGCAAAGTGAAGTGAAACCTAAAAATTCAAAGTGTTCCTGCAAACGAACTTTTCAACCTAGAAGAACGACATTTGGGTAGCTAAGTGCAACTGGTATACTCATCTTTCCTGACAAGGGTCATCAAGATCAGGTGAGTAAATATTTGCAGAGATTCCAGTTAACTTGGAGCTCTGTTGAAGCTCTGTAAATGCTTTCTAAGGAAAGCATATGTTCCTCGCCTCCACTTAGGACCACTTCAACAGGGAACAAAGCACAGAGAGTACACCAGGAACTAATTGAGTGAGTCAAGCTTCAAGCAGCTAGCACAAACAGTGTTTGATTTAGAGTTCCAAATGCATGTATTCCTATAGGTTAAAATGAAGAAAACCCCCCCCCCCCAAATGCAATGTCTTCCTGAAAGCACATGCTTCAACTTAGAAGAACGAAATTTTGGCAGGCAAATGCAACTGGTATACTCATCTTTCTTACCTAGGATCAACAAGATCAAGTGAAAAAATATTCGCTGAAATTCCAGTAAACTTGGGAGTTTTGTGGAAGCTCTGCAAACACTTACATAAGAAAGCGTATTTTCCTTGCCTCTGCTTGGGGATACTTCAGCGGGGGACAATGCTTAGAGAGTGCACTGATAACTAATTGAGTGAGCCAAGTTTCAAACAGGTATCACAAACTGTGTTTGATTTAGCATTCCAAATGCATGTATTCACATAGGGAAAAAAGAAGTTAAACCTAAAAATTCAAAGTGTTCCTGCAAAGGAACTCTTCAACATAAGATTACGAAATTTGGGCTGCCAAGTGCAACCCATATACTCATTTTTGCTGCCAAGTTTCAACAAGATCGGGTGAAAAAACATTTGCTGAGAGTCCAGTAAACTCCTGAGTTCTGTGGATGCTCTACAAACACGTTCAAATGAAAGTCGATTTTTCTTTGCTCTGCTTAGGGGTACATAAACCGGTAACGAAGCGTAGAGAGCACAATGAGAATTCATTCAGTGAGTCAAGTTTCAAGCAGCTAGCACAAACCGTGTTTGATTTAGATTTTCAAAAGCATGTATCCCTAGAGGGGAAAATGTAGTAAAACCTAAATATTCAAAGTCATCCTGCAAAGGAATGCTTCAACCTAGCAGAACAAAATGTGTGCAGCCAAGCGCAACTGGTATACACCTTTTTCCTACCAAGTATCAACAAGATAGGGTGACAAAATATTTGCTGAGGTTTCCGTAATCTCTGAGTTTTTTGGAAGCTCGGTGAATACTTTCCAAAGAAAGTGTGTTTTCCTTGCCTCTGCTTAGGGCTACTTCAACAGGGAACAATGCATAGAGAGTGCACTGAGAACTAGTTGAATGAGTCAAGTTACAAGCACACAGCAAAAACCGTGTTTGATTTAGAGTTCCATGTGCATGTATCCCTATAGGGGAAAATGAAGTGAAACCTAAAATTTCAAAGTATTCCTGCAAACCAACTAGTCAACCTAGAAGATCTAAATTTGGGCAGCCAAATGCAACCGGTATACTTATCTTTCCTGTCGAGTTAACAACAAGTTAGGGTGAAAAAATATTTGCTGAGATTCCAGGAAACTCAACGTTCTGTGCAATCACTGCAAATGCTTTTTCCAATGAAAGTTTCCTTCCCTGGCCTCTGCTTAGGGTTACTTCAACAGAAAACAAAGCATAGAGATCGCACTGAGAACTAGTTGAGTGAGTTTCAGTTTCAAGCAGCTAGCATAAACCGTGTTTGATTTATAAGTCCAAATGCATACGTCCCTATAAGGCAAAGTGAAGTGAAACCTAAAAATTCAAAGTGTTCCTGCAAACGAACTTTTCAACCTAGAAGAACGACATTTGGGTAGCTAAGTGCAACTGGTATACTCATCTTTCCTGACAAGGGTCATCAAGATCAGGTGAGTAAATATTTGCAGAGATTCCAGTTAACTTGGAGCTCTGTTGAAGCTCTGTAAATGCTTTCTAAGGAAAGCGTATGTTCCTCGCCTCCACTTAGGACCACTTCAACAGGGAACAAAGCACAGAGAGTACACCAGGAACTAATTGAGTGAGTCAAGCTTCAAGCAGCTAGCACAAACAGTGTTTGATTTAGAGTTCCAAATGCATGTATTCCTATAGGTTAAAATGAAGAGAAACCCCCCCAAATGCAATGTCTTCCTGAAAGCACATGCTTCAACTTAGAAGAACGAAATTTTGGCAGGCAAATGCAACTGGTATACTCATCTTTCTTACCTAGGATCAACAAGATCAAGTGAAAAAATATTCGCTGAAATTCCAGTAAACTTGGGAGTTTTGTGGAAGCTCTGCAAACACTTACATAAGAAAGCGTATTTTCCTTGCCTCTGCTTGGGGATACTTCAGCGGGGGACAATGCATAGAGAGTGCACTGAGAACTAATTGAGTGAGCCAAGTTTCAAACAGGTATCACAAACTGTGTTTGATTTAGCATTCCAAATGCATGTATTCACATAGGGAAAAAAGAAGTTAAACCTAAAAATTCAAAGTGTTCCTGCAAAGGAAGTCTTCAACATAAGATTACGAAATTTGGGCTGCCAAGTGCAACACATATACACATTTTTGCTGCCAAGTTTCAACAAGATCGGGTGAAAAAAACATTTGCTGAGAGTCCAGTAAACTCTTGAGTTCTGTGGATGCTCTACAAACACGTTCAAACGAAAGTCTATTTTTCTTTGCTCTGCTTAGGGGTACATAAACCGGTAACGAAGCGTAGAGAGCACAATGAGAATTCATTCAGAGAGTCAAGTTTCAAGCAGCTAGCACAAACCGTGTTTGATTTAGATTTTCAAAAGCATGTATCCCTAGAGGGGAAAATGTAGTAAAACCTAAATATTCAAAGTCATCCTGCAAAGGAATGCTTCAACCTAGCAGAACAAAATGTGTGCAGCCAAGCGCAACTGGTATACACCTATTTCCTACCAAGTATCAACAAGATAGGGTGACAAAATATTTGCTGAGGTTTCCGTAATCTCTGAGTTTTTTGGAAGCTCGGTGAATACTTTCCAAAGAAAGTGTGTTTTCCTTGCCTCTGCTTAGGGCTACTTCAACAGGGAACAATGCATAGAGAGTGCACTGAGAACTAGTTGAATGAGTCAAGTTACAAGCACACAGCAAAAACCGTGTTTGATTTAGAGTTCCATGTGCATGTATCCCTATAGGGGAAAATGAAGTGAAACCTAAAATTTCAAAGTATTCCTGCAAACCAACTATTCAACCTAGAAGATCTAAATGTGGGCAGCCAAATGCAACCGGTATACTTATCTTTTCTGTCGAGTTAACAACAAGTTAGGGTGAAAAAATATTTGCTGAGATTCCAGGAAACTCAAAGTTCTGTGCAATCACTGCAAATGCTTTTTCCAATGAAAGTTTCCTTCCCTGGCCTCTGCTTAGGGTTACTTCAACAGAAAACAAAGCATAGAGATCGCACTGAGAACTAGTTGAGTGAGTTTCAGTTTCAAGCAGCTAGCATAAACCGTGTTTGATTTATAAGTCCAAATGCATACGTCCCTATAAGGCAAAGTGAAGTGAAACCTAAAAATTCAAAGTGTTCCTGCAAACGAACTTTTCAACCTAGAAGAACGACATTTGGGTAGCTAAGTGCAACTGGTATACTCATCTTTCCTGACAAGGGTCATCAAGATCAGGTGAGTAAATATTTGCAGAGATTCCAGTTAACTTGGAGCTCTGTTGAAGCTCTGTAAATGCTTTCTAAGGAAAGCGTATGTTCCTCGCCTCCACTTAGGACCACTTCAACAGGGAACAAAGCACAGAGAGTACACCAGGAACTAATTGAGTGAGTCAAGCTTCAAGCAGCTATCACAAACAGTGTTTGATTTAGAGTTCCAAATGCATGTATTCCTATAGGTTAAAATGAAGAGAAACCCCCCCAAATGCAATGTCTTCCTGAAAGCACATGCTTCAACTTAGAAGGACGAAATTTTGGCAGGCAAATGCAACTGGTATACTCATCTTTCTTACCTAGGATCAACAAGATCAAGTGAAAAAATATTCGCTGAAATTCCAGTCAACTTGGGAGTTTTGTGGAAGCTCTGCAAACACTTACATAAGAAAGCGTATTTTCCTTGCCTCTGCTTGGGGATACTTCAGCGGGGGACAATGCATAGAGAGTGCACTGAGAACTAATTGAGTGAGCCAAGTTTCAAACAGGTATCACAAACTGTGTTTGATTTAGCATTCCAAATGCATGTATTCACATAGGGAAAAAAGAAGTTAAACCTAAAAATTCAAAGTGTTCCTGCAAAGGAACTCTTCAACATAAGATTACGAAATTTGGGCTGCCAAGTGCAACACATATACACATTTTTGCTGCCAAGTTTCAACAAGATCGGGTGAAAAAAACATTTGCTGAGAGTCCAGTAAACTCTTGAGTTCTGTGGATGCTCTACAAACACGTTCAAACGAAAGTCTATTTTTCTTTGCTCTGCTTAGGGGTACATAAACCGGTAACGAAGCGTAGAGAGCACAATGAGAATTCATTCAGAGAGTCAAGTTTCAAGCAGCTAGCACAAACCGTGTTTGATTTAGATTTTCAAAAGCATGTATCCCTAGAGGGGAAAATGTAGTAAAACCTAAATATTCAAAGTCATCCTGCAAAGGAATGCTTCAACCTAGCAGAACAAAATGTGTGCAGCCAAGCGCAACTGGTATACACCTTTTTCCTACCAAGTATCAACAAGATAGGGTGACAAAATATTTGCTGAGGTTTCCGTAATCTCTGAGTTTTTTGGAAGCTCGGTGAATACTTTCCAAAGAAAGTGTGTTTTCCTTGCCTCTGCTTAGGGCTACTTCAACAGGGAACAATGCATAGAGAGTGCACTGAGAACTAGTTGAATGAGTCAAGTTACAAGCACACAGCAAAAACCGTGTTTGATTTAGAGTTCCATGTGCATGTATCCCTATAGGGGAAAATGAAGTGAAACCTAAAATTTCAAAGTATTCCTGCAAACCAACTATTCAACCTAGAAGATCTAAATTTGGGCAGCCAAATGCAACCATTATACTTATCTTTCCTGTCGAGTTAACAACAAGTTAGGGTGAAAAAATATTTGCTGAGATTCCAGGAAACTCAAAGTTCTGTGCAATCACTGCAAATGCTTTTTCCAACGAAAGTTTCCTTCCCTGGCCTCTGCTTAGGGTTACTTCAACAGAAAACAAAGCATAGAGATCCCACTGAGAACTAGTTGAGTGAGTTTCAGTTTCAAGCAGCTAGCATAAACCGTGTTTGATTTATAATCCAAATGCATACGTCCCTATAAGGCAAAGTGAAGTGAAACCTAGAAATTCAAAGTGTTCCTGCAAACGAACTTTTCAACCTAGAAGAACGACATTTGGGTATCTAAGTGCAACTGGTATAGTCATCTTTCCTGACAAGGGTCATCAAGATAAGGTGAGTAAATATTTGCAGAGATTCCAGTTAACTTGGAGCTCTGTTGAAGCTGTGTAAATGCTTTCTAAGGAAAGCGTATGTTCCTCGCCTCCACTTAGGACCACTTCAACAGGGAACAAAGCACAGAGAGTACACCAGGAACTAATTGAGTGAGTCAAGCTTCAAGCAGCTAGCACAAACAGTGTTTGATTTAGAGTTCCAAATGCATGTACTCCTATAGGTTAAAATGAAGAGAAACCCCCCCAAATGCAATGTCTTCCTGAAAGCACATGCTTCAACTTAGAAGAACGAAATTTTGGCAGGCAAATGCAACTGGTATACTCATCTTTCTTACCTAGGATCAACAAGATCAAGTGAAAAAATATTCGCTGAAATTCCAGTAAACTTGGGAGTTTTGTGGAAGCTCTGCAAACACTTACATAAGAAAGCGTATTTTCCTTGCCTCTGCTTGGGGATACTTCAGCGGGGGACAATGCATAGAGAGTGCACTGAGAACTAATGGAGTGAGCCAAGTTTCAAACAGGTATCACAAACTGTGTTTGATTTAGCATTCCAAATGCATGTATTCACATAGGGAACAAAGAAGATAAACCTAAAAATTCAAAGTGTTCCTGCAAAGGAACTCTTCAACATAAGATTACGAAATTTGGGCTGCCAAGTGCAACCCATATACTCATTTTTGCTGCCAAGTTTCAACAAGATCGGGTGAAAAAACATTTGCTGAGAGTCCAGTAAACTCTTGAGTTCTGTGGATGCTCTACAAACACGTTCAAACGAAAGTCTATTTTTCTTTGCTCTGCTTAGGGGTACATAAACCGGTAACGAAGCGTAGAGAGCACAATGAGAATTCATTCAGTGAGTCAAGTTTCAAGCAGCTAGCACTAACCGTGTTTGATTTAGATTTTCAAAAGCATGTATCCCTAGAGGGTAAAATGTAGTAAAACCTAAATATTCAAAGTCATCCTGCAAAGGAATGCTTCAACCTAGCAGAACAAAATGTGTGCAGCCAAGCGCAACTGGTATACACCTTTTTCCTACCAAGTATCAACAAGATAGGGTGACAAAATATTGGCTGAGGTTTCCGTAATCTCTGAGTTTTTTGGAAGCTCGGTGAATACTTTCCAAAGAAAGTGTGTTTTCCTTGCCTCTGCTTAGGGCTACTTCAACAGGGAACAATGCATCGAGAGTGCACTGAGAACTAGTTGAATGAGTCAAGTTACAAGCACACAGCAAAAACCGTGTTTGATTTAGAGTTCCATGTGCATGTATCCCTATAGGGGAAAATGAAGTGAAACCTAAAATTTCAAAGTATTCCTGCAAACCAACTATTCAACCTAGAAGATCTAAATTTGGGCAGCCAAATGCAACCATTATACTTATCTTTCCTGTCGAGTTAACCACAAGTTAGGGTGAAAAAATATTTGCTGAGATTCCAGGAAACTCAAAGTTCTGTGCAATCACTGCAAATGCTTTTTCCAACGAAAGTTTCCTTCCCTGGCCTCTGCTTAGGGTTACTTCAACAGAAAACAAAGCATAGAGATCGCACTGAGAACTAGTTGAGTGAGTTTCAGTTTCAAGCAGCTAGCATAAACCGTGTTTGATTTATAATCCAAATGCATACGTCCCTATAAGGCAAAGTGAAGTGAAACCTAGAAATTCAAAGTGTTCCTGCAAACGAACTTTTCAACCTAGAAGAACGACATTTGGGTAGCTAAGTGCAACTGGTATAGTCATCTTTGCTGACAAGGGTCATCAAGATAAGGTGAGTAAATATTTGCAGAGATTCCAGTTAACTTGGAGCTCTGTTGAAGCTCTGTAAATGCTTTCTAAGGAAAGCGTATGTTCCTCGCCTCCACTTAGGACCACTTCAACAGGGAACAAAGCACAGAGAGTACACCAGGAACTAATTGAGTGAGTCAAGCTTCAAGCAGCTAGCACAAACAGTGTTTGATTTAGAGTTCCAAATGCTTGTATTCCTATAGGTTAAAATGAAGAGAAACCCCCCCAAATGCAATGTCTTCCTGAAAGCACATGCTTCAACTTAGAAGAACGAAATTTTGGCAGGCAAATGCAACTGGTATACTCATCTTTCTTACCTAGGATCAACAAGATCAAGTGAAAAAATATTCGCTGAAATTCCAGTCAACTTGGGAGTTTTGTGGAAGCTCTGCAAACACTTACATAAGAAAGCGTATTTTCCTTGCCTCTGCTTGGGGATACTTCAGCGGGGGACAATGCATAGAGAGTGCACTGAGAACTAATTGAGTGAGCCAAGTTTCAAACAGGTATCACAAACTGTGTTTGATTTAGCATTCCAAATGCATGTATTCACATAGGGAAAAAAGAAGTTAAACCTAAAAATTCAAAGTGTTCCTGCAAAGGAACTCTTCAACATAAGATTACGAAATTTGTGCTGCCAAGTGCAACCCATATACTCATTTTTGCTGCCAAGTTTCAACAAGATCGGGTGAAAAAACATTTGATGAGAGTCCAGTAAACTCTTGAGTTCTGTGGATGCTCTACAAACACGTTCAAACGAAAGTCTATTTTTCTTTGCTCTGCTTAGAGGTACATAAACCGGTAACGAAGCGTAGAGAGCACAATGAGAATTCATTCAGTGAGTCAAGTTTCAAGCAGCTAGCACAAACCGTGTTTGATTTAGATTTTCAAAAGCATGTATCCCTAGAGGGGAAAATGTAGTAAAACCTAAATATTCAAAGTCATCCTGCAAAGGAATGCTTCAACCTAGCAGAACAAAATGTGTGCAGCCAAGCGCAACTGGTATACACCTTTTTCCTACCAAGTATCAACAAGATAGGGTGACAAAATATTGGCTGAGGTTTCCGTAATCTCTGAGTTTTTTGGAAGCTCGGTGAATACTTTCCAAAGAAAGTGTGTTTTCCTTGCCTCTGCTTAGGGCTACTTCAACAGGGAACAATGCATAGAGAGTGCACTGAGCACTAGTTGAATGAGTCAAGTTACAAGCACACAGCAAAAACCGTGTTTGATTTAGAGTTCCATGTGCATGTATCCCTATAGGGGAAAATGAAGTGAAACCTAAAATTTCAAAGTATTCCTGCAAACCAACTATTCAACCTAGAAGATCTAAATTTGGGCAGCCAAATGCAACCGGTATACTTATCTTTCCTGTCGAGTTAACAACAAGTTAGGGTGAAAAAATATTTGCTGAGATTCCAGGAAACTCAAAGTTCTGTGCAATCACTGCAAATGCTTTTTCCAATGAAAGTTTCTTTCCCTGGCCTCTGCTTAGGGTTACTTCAACAGAAAACAAAGCATAGAGATCGCACTGAGAACTAGTTGAGTGAGTTTCAGTTTCAAGCAGCTAGCATAAACCGTGTTTGATTTATAAGTCCAAATGCATACGTCCCTATAAGGAAAAGTGAAGGGAAACCTAAAAATTCAAAGTGTTCCTGCAAACGAACTTTTCAACCTAGAAGAACGACATTTGGGTAGCTAAGTGCAACTGGTATACTCATCTTTCCTGACAAGGGTCATCAAGATCAGGTGAGTAAATATTTGCAGAGATTCCAGTTAACTTGGAGCTCTGTTGAAGCTCTGTAAATGCTTTCTAAGGAAAGCGTATGTTCCTCGCCTCCACTTAGGACCACTTCAACAGGGAACAAAGCACAGAGAGTACACCAGGAACTAATTGAGTGAGTCAAGCTTCAAGCAGCTAGCACAAACAGTGTTTGATGTAGAGTTCCAAATGCATGTATTCCTATAGGTTAAAATGAAGAGAAACCCCCCCAAATGCAATGTCTTCCTGAAAGCACATGCTTCAACTTAGAAGAACGAAATTTTGGCAGGCAAATGCAACTGGTATACTCATCTTTCTTACCTAGGATCAACAAGATCAAGTGAAAAAATATTCGCTGAAATTCCAGTAAACTTGGGAGTTTTGTGGAAGCTCTGCAAACACTTACATAAGAAAGCGTATTTTCCTTGCCTCTGCTTGGGGATACTTCAGCGGGGGACAATGCATAGAGAGTGCACTGAGAACTAATTGAGTGAGCCAAGTTTCAAACAGGTATCACAAACTGTGTTTGATTTAGCATTCCAAATGCATGTATTCACATAGGGAAAAAAGAAGTTAAACCTAAAAATTCAAAGTGTTCCTGCAAAGGAACTCTTCAACATAAGATTACGAAATTTGTGCTGCCAAGTGCAACCCATATACTCATTTTTGCTGTGAAGTTTCAACAAGATCGGGTGAAAAAACATTTGATGAGAGTCCAGTAAACTCTTGAGTTCTGTGGATGCTCTACAAACACGTTCAAACGAAAGTCTATTTTTCTTTGCTCTGCTTAGAGGTACATAAACCGGTAACGAAGCGTAGAGAGCACAATGAGAATTCATTCAGTGAGTCAAGTTTCAAGCAGCTAGCACAAACCGTGTTTGATTTAGATTTTCAAAAGCATGTATCCCTAGAGGGGAAAATGTAGTAAAACCTAAATATTCAAAGTCATCCTGCAAAGGAATGCTTCAACCTAGCAGAACAAAATGTGTGCAGCCAAGCGCAACTGGTATACACCTTTTTCCTACCAAGTATCAACAAGATAGGGTGACAAAATATTGGCTGAGGTTTCCGTAATCTCTGAGTTTTTTGGAAGCTCGGTGAATACTTTCCAAAGAAAGTGTGTTTTCCTTGCCTCTGCTTAGGGCTACTTCAACAGGGAACAATGCATAGAGAGTGCACTGAGAACTAGTTGAATGAGTCAAGTTACAAGCACACAGCAAAAACCGTGTTTGATTTAGAGTTCCATGTGCATGTATCCCTATAGGGGAAAATGAAGTGAAACCTAAAATTTCAAAGTATTCTTGCAAACCAACTATTCAACCTAGAAGATCTAAATTTGGGCAGCCAAATGCAACCGGTATACTTATCTTTCCTGTCGAGTTAACAACAAGTTAGGGTGAAAAAATATTTGCTGAGATTCCAGGAAACTCAAAGTTCTGTGCAATCACTGCAAATGCTTTTTCCAATGAAAGTTTCTTTCCCTGGCCTCTGCTTAGGGTTACTTCAACAGAAAACAAAGCATAGAGATCGCACTGAGAACTAGTTGAGTGAGTTTCAGTTTCAAGCAGCTAGCATAAACCGTGTTTGATTTATAAGTCCAAATGCATACGTCCCTATAAGGAAAAGTGAAGGGAAACCTAAAAATTCAAAGTGTTCCTGCAAACGAACTTTTCAACCTAGAAGAACGACATTTGGGTAGCTAAGTGCAACTGGTATACTCATCTTTCCTGACAAGGGTCATCAAGATCAGGTGAGTAAATATTTGCAGAGATTCCAGTTAACTTGGAGCTCTGTTGAAGCTCTGTAAATGCTTTCTAAGGAAAGCGTATGTTCCTCGCCTCCACTTAGGACCACTTCAACAGGGAACAAAGCACAGAGAGTACACCAGGAACTAATTGAGTGAGTCAAGCTTCAAGCAGCTAGCACAAACAGTGTTTGATTTAGAGTTCCAAATGCATGTATTCCTATAGGTTAAAATGAAGAGAAACCCCCCCAAATGCAATGTCTTCCTGAAAGCACATGCTTCAACTTAGAAGAACGAAATTTTGGCAGGCAAATGCAACTGGTATACTCATCTTTCTTACCTAGGATCAACAAGATCAAGTGAAAAAATATTCGCTGAAATTCCAGTAAACTTGGGAGTTTTGTGGAAGCTCTGCAAACACTTACATAAGAAAGCGTATTTTCCTTGCCTCTGCTTGGGGATACTTCAGCGGGGGACAATGCATAGAGAGTGCACTGAGAACTAATTGAGTGAGCCAAGTTTCAAACAGGTATCACAAACTGTGTTTGATTTAGCATTCCAAATGCATGTATTCACATAGGGAAAAAAGAAGTTAAACCTAAAAATTCAAAGTGTTCCTGCAAAGGAACTCTTCAACATAAGATTACGAAATTTGGGCTGCGAAGTGCAACCCATATACTCATTTTTGCTGCCAAGTTTCAACAAGATCGGGTGAAAAAACATTTGATGAGAGTCCAGTAACCTCTTGAGTTCTGTGGATGCTCTACAAACACGTTCAAACGAAAGTCTATTTTTCTTTGCTCTGCTTAGAGGTACATAAACCGGTAACGAAGCGTAGAGAGCACAATGAGAATTCATTCAGTGAGTCAAGTTTCAAGCAGCTAGCACAAACCGTGTTTGATTTAGATTTTCAAAAGCATGTATCCCTAGAGGGGAAAATGTAGTAAAACCTAAATATTCAAAGTCATCTGCAAAGGAATGCTTCAACCTAGCAGAACAAAATGTGTGCAGCCAAGCGCAACTGGTATACACCTTTTTCCTACCAAGTATCAACAAGATAGGGTGACAAAATATTGGCTGAGGTTTCCGTAATCTCTGAGTTTTTTGGAAGCTCGGTGAATACTTTCCAAAGAAAGTGTGTTTCCTTGCCTCTGCTTGGGCTACTTCAACAGGGAACAATGCATAGAGAGTGCACTGAGAACTAGTTGAATGAGTCAAGTTACAAGCACACAGCAAAAACCGTGTTTGATTTAGAGTTCCATGTGCATGTATCCCTATAGGGGAAAATGAAGTGAAACCTAAAATTTCAAAGTATTCCTGCAAACCAACTATTCAACCTAGAAGATCTAAATTTGGGCAGCCAAATGCAACCGGTATACTTATCTTTCCTGTCGAGTTAACAACAAGTTAGGGTGAAAAAATATTTGCTGAGATTCCAGGAAACTCAAAGTTCTGTGCAATCACTGCAAATGCTTTTTCCAATGAAAGTTTCTTTCCCTGGCCTCTGCTTAGGGTTACTTCAACAGAAAACAAAGCATAGAGATCGCACTGAGAACTAGTTGAGTGAGTTTCAGTTTCAAGCAGCTAGCATAAACCGTGTTTGATTTATAAGTCCAAATGCATACGTCCCTATAAGGAAAAGTGAAGGGAAACCTAAAAATTCAAAGTGTTCCTGCAAACGAACTTTTCAACCTAGAAGAACGACATTTGGGTAGCTAAGTGCAACTGGTATACTCATCTTTCCTGACAAGGGTCATCAAGATCAGGTGAGTAAATATTTGCAGAGATTCCAGTTAACTTGGAGCTCTGTTGAAGCTCTGTAAATGCTTTCTAAGGAAAGCGTATGTTCCTCGCCTCCACTTAGGACCACTTCAACAGGGAACAAAGCACAGAGAGTACACCAGGAACTAATTGAGTGAGTCAAGCTTCAAGCAGCTAGCACAAACAGTGTTTGATGTAGAGTTCCAAATGCATGTATTCCTATAGGTTAAAATGAAGAGAAACCCCCCCAAATGCAATGTCTTCCTGAAAGCACATGCTTCAACTTAGAAGAACGAAATTTTGGCAGGCAAATGCAACTGGTATACTCATCTTTCTGACCTAGGATCAACAAGATCAAGTGAAAAAATATTCGCTGAAATTCCAGTAAACTTGGGAGTTTTGTGGAAGCTCTGCAAACACTTACATAAGAAAGCGTATTTTCCTTGCCTCTGCTTGGGGATACTTCAGCGGGGGACAATGCATAGAGAGTGCACTGAGAACTAATTGAGTGAGCCAAGTTTCAAACAGGTATCACAAACTGTGTTTGATTTAGCATTCCAAATGCATGTATTCACATAGGGAAAAAAGAAGTTAAACCTAAAAATTCAAAGTGTTCCTGCAAAGGAACTCTTCAACATAAGATTACGAAATTTGTGCTGCCAAGTGCAACCCATATACTCATTTTTGCTGCCAAGTTTCAACAAGATCGGGTGAAAAAACATTTGATGAGAGTCCAGTAAACTCTTGAGTTCTGTGGATGCTCTACAAACACGTTCAAACGAAAGTCTATTTTTCTTTGCTCTGCTTAGAGGTACATAAACCGGTAACGAAGCGTAGAGAGCACAATGAGAATTCATTCAGTGAGTCAAGTTTCAAGCAGCTAGCACAAACCGTGTTTGATTTAGATTTTCAAAAGCATGTATCCCTAGAGGGGAAAATGTAGTAAAACCTAAATATTCAAAGTCATCCTGCAAAGGAATGCTTCAACCTAGCAGAACAAAATTTGTGCAGCCAAGCGCAACTGGTATACACCTTTTTCCTACCAAGTATCAACAAGATAGGGTGACAAAATATTTGCTGAGGTTTCCGTAATCTCTGAGTTTTTTGGAAGCTCGGTGAATACTTTCCAAAGAAAGTGTGTTTTCCTTGCCTCTGCTTAGGGCTACTTCAACAGGGAACAATGCATAGTGAGTGCACTGAGAACTAGTTGAATGAGTCAAGTTACAAGCACACAGCAAAAACCGTGTTTGATTTAGAGTTCCATGTGCATGTATCCCTATAGGGGAAAATGAAGTGAAACCTAAAATTTCAAAGTATTCCTGCAAACCAACTATTCAACCTAGAAGATCTAAATTTGGGCAGCCAAATGCAACCGGTATACTTATCTTTCCTGTCGAGTTAACAACAAGTTAGGGTGAAAAAATATTTGCTGAGATTCCAGGAAACTCAAAGTTCTGTGCAATCACTGCAAATGCTTTTTCCAATGAAAGTTTCTTTCCCTGGCCTCTGCTTAGGGTTACTTCAACAGAAAACAAAGCATAGAGATCGCACTGAGAACTAGTTGAGTGAGTTTCAGTTTCAAGCAGCTAGCATAAACCGTGTTTGATTTATAAGTCCAAATGCATACGTCCCTATAAGGCAAAGTGAAGGGAAACCCTAAAAATTCAAAGTGTTCCTGCAAACGAACTTTTCAACCTAGAAGAACGACATTTGGGTAGCTAAGTGCAACTGGTATACTCATCTTTCCTGACAAGGGTCATCAAGACCAGGTGAGTAAATATTTGCAGAGATTCCAGTTAACTTGGAGCTCTGTTGAAGCTCTGTAAATGCTTTCTAAGGAAAGCGTATGTTCCTCGCCTCCACTTAGGGACCACTTCAACAGGGAACAAAGCACAGAGAGTACACCAGGAACTAATTGAGTGAGTCAAGCTTCAAGCAGCTAGCACAAACAGTGTTTGATTTAGAGTTCCAAATGCATGTAATCCTATAGGTTAAAATGAAGAGAAACCCCCCCAAATGCAATGTCTTCCTGAAAGCACATGCTTCAACTTAGAAGAACGAAATTTTGGCAGGCAAATGCAACTGGTATACTCATCTTTCTTACCTAGGATCAACAAGATCAAGTGAAAAAATATTCGCTGAAATTCCAGTAAACTTGGGAGTTTTGTGGAAGCTCTGCAAACACATACATAAGAAAGCGTATTTTCCTTGCCTCTGCTTGGGGATACTTCAGCGGGGGACAATTCATAGAGAGTGCACTGAGAACTAATTGAGTGAGCCAAGTTTCAAACAGGTATCACAAACTGTGTTTGATTTAGCATTCCAAATGCATGTATTCACATAGGGAAAAAAGAAGTTAAACCTAAAAATTCAAAGTGTTCCTGCAAAGGAACTCTTCAACATAAGATTACGAAATTTGTGCTGCCAAGTGCAACCCATATACTCATTTTTGCTGCCAAGTTTCAACAAGATCGGGTGAAAAAACATTTGATGAGAGTCCAGTAAACTCTTGAGTTCTGTGGATGCTCTACAAACACGTTCAAACGAAAGTCTATTTTTCTTTGCTCTGCTTAGAGGTACATAAACCGGTAACGAAGCGTAGAGAGCACAATGAGAATTCATTCAGTGAGTCAAGTTTCAAGCAGCTAGCACAAACCGTGTTTGATTTAGATTTTCAAAAGCATGTATCCCTAGAGGGGAAAATGTAGTAAAACCTAAATATTCAAAGTCATCCTGCAAAGGAATGCTTCAACCTAGCAGAACAAAATTTGTGCAGCCAAGCGCAACTGGTATACACCTTTTTCCTACCAAGTATCAACAAGATAGGGTGACAAAATATTTGCTGAGGTTTCCGTAATCTCTGAGTTTTTTGGAAGCTCGGTGAATACTTTCCAAAGAAAGTGTGTTTTCCTTGCCTCTGCTTAGGGCTACTTCAACAGGGAACAATGCATAGTGAGTGCACTGAGAACTAGTTGAATGAGTCAAGTTACAAGCACACAGCAAAAACCGTGTTTGATTTAGAGTTCCATGTGCATGTATCCCTATAGGGGAAAATGAAGTGAAACCTAAAATTTCAAAGTATTCCTGCAAACCAACTATTCAACCTAGAAGATCTAAATTTGGGCAGCCAAATGCAACCGGTATACTTATCTTTCCTGTCGAGTTAACAACAAGTTAGGGTGAAAAAATATTTGCTGAGATTCCAGGAAACTCAAAGTTCTGTGCAATCACTGCAAATGCTTTTTCCAATGAAAGTTTCTTTCCCTGGCCTCTGCTTAGGGTTACTTCAACAGAAAACAAAGCATAGAGATCGCACTGAGAACTAGTTGAGTGAGTTTCAGTTTCAAGCAGCTAGCATAAACCGTGTTTGATTTATAAGTCCAAATGCATACGTCCCTATAAGGCAAAGTGAAGGGAAACCTAAAAATTCAAAGTGTTCCTGCAAACGAACTTTTCAACCTAGAAGAACGACATTTGGGTAGCTAAGTGCAACTGGTATACTCATCTTTCCTGACAAGGGTCATCAAGACCAGGTGAGTAAATATTTGCAGAGATTCCAGTTAACTTGGAGCTCTGTTGAAGCTCTGTAAATGCTTTCTAAGGAAAGCGTATGTTCCTCGCCTCCACTTAGGACCACTTCAACAGGGAACAAAGCACAGAGAGTACACCAGGAACTAATTGAGTGAGTCAAGCTTCAAGCAGCTAGCACAAACATGTGTTTGATTTAGAGTTCCAAATGCATGTATTCCTATAGGTTAAAATGAAGAGAAACCCCCCCAAATGCAATGTCTTCCTGAAAGCACATGCTTCAACTTAGAAGAACGAAATTTTGGCAGGCAAATGCAACTGGTATACTCATCTTTCTTACCTAGGATCAACAAGATCAAGTGAAAAAATATTCGCTGAAATTCCAGTAAACTTGGGAGTTTTGTGGAAGCTCTGCAAACACTTACATAAGAAAGCGTATTTTCCTTGCCTCTGCTTGGGGATACTTCAGCGGGGGACAATGCATAGAGAGTGCACTGAGAACTAATGGAGTGAGCCAAGTTCAAACAGGTATCACAAACTGTGTTTGATTTAGCATTCCAAATGCATGTATTCACATAGGGAAAAAAGAAGTTAAACCTAAAAATTCAAAGTGTTCCTGCAAAGGAACTCCTTCAACATAAGATTACGAAATTTGGGCTGCCAAGTGCAACCCATATACTCATTTTGCTGCCAAGTTTCAACAAGACGGGTGAAAAAACATTTGCTGAGAGTCCAGTAAACTCTTGAGTTCTGTGGATGCTCTACAAACACGTTCAAATGAAAGTCTATTTTTCTTTGCTCTGCTTAGGGGTACATAAACTGGTAACGAAGCGTAGAGAGCACAATGAGAATTCATTCAGTGAGTCAAGTTTCAAGCAGCTAGCACAAACCGTGTTTGATTTAGATTTTCAAAAGCATGTATCCCTAGAGGGGAAAATGTAGTAAAACCTAAATATTCAAAGTCATCCTGCAAAGGAATTCTTCAACCCAGCAGAACAAAATGTGTGCAGCCAAGCGCAACTGGTATACACCTTTTTCCTACCAAGTATCAACAAGATAGGGTGACAAAATATTTGCTGAGGTTTCCGTAATCTCTGAGTTTTTTGGAAGCTCGGTGAATACTTTCCAAAGAAAGTGTGTTTTCCTTGCCTCTGCTTAGGGCTACTTCAACAATGCATAGAGAGTGCACTGAGAACTAGTTGAATGAGTCAAGTTACAAGCACACAGCAAAAACCGTGTTTGATTTAGAGTTCCATGTGCATGTATCCCTATAGGGGAAAATGAAGTGAAACCTAAAATTTCAAAGTATTCCTGCAAACCAACTATTCAACCTAGAAGATCTAAATTTGGGCAGCCAAATGCAACCGGTATACTTATCTTTCCTGTCGAGTTAACAACAAGTTAGGGTGAGAAAATATTTGCTGAGATTCCAGGAAACTCAAAGTTCTGTGCAATCACTGCAAATGCTTTTTCCAATGAAAGTTTCCTTCCCTGGCCTCTGCTTAGGGTTACTTCAACAGAAAACAAAGCATAGAGATCCCACTGAGAACTAGTTGAGTGAGTTTCAGTTTCAAGCAGCTAGCATAAACCGTGTTTGATTTATAAGTCCAAATGCATACGTCCCTATAAGGAAAAGTGAAGTGAAACCTAAAAATTCAAAGTGTTCCTGCAAACGAACTTTTCAACCTAGAAGAACGACATTTGGGTAGCTAAGTGCAACTGGTATACTCATCTTTCCTGACAAGGGTCATCAAGATCAGGTGAGTAAATATTTGCAGAGATTCCAGTTAACTTGGAGCTCTGTTGAAGCTCTGTAAATGCTTTCTAAGGAAAGCGTATGTTCCTCGCCTCCACTTAGGACCACTTCAACAGGGAACAAAGCACAGAGAGTACACCAGGAACTAATTGAGTGAGTCAAGCTTCAAGCAGCTAGCACAAACAGTGTTTGATTTAGAGTTCCAAATGCATGTATTCCTATAGGTTAAAATGAAGAGAAACCCCCCCAAATGCAATGTCTTCCTGAAAGCACATGCTTCAACTTAGAAGAACGAAATTTTGGCAGGCAAATGCAACTGGTATACTCATCTTTCTTACCTAGGATCAACAAGATCAAGTGAAAAAATATTCGCTGAAATTCCAGTAAACTTGGGAGTTTTGTGGAAGCTCTGCAAACACTTACATAAGAAAGCGTATTTTCCTTGCCTCTGCTTGGGGATACTTCAGCGGGGGACAATGCTTAGAGAGTGCACTGATAACTAATTGAGTGAGCCAAGTTTCAAACAGGTATCACAAACTGTGTTTGATTTAGCATTCCAAATGCATGTATTCACATAGGGAAAAAAGAAGTTAAACCTAAAAATTCAAAGTGTTCCTGCAAAGGAACTCTTCAACATAAGATTACGAAATTTGGGCTGCCAAGTGCAACCCATATACTCATTTTTGCTGCCAAGTTTCAACAAGATCGGGTGAAAAAACATTTGCTGAGAGTCCAGTAAACTCCTGAGTTCTGTGGATGCTCTACAAACACGTTCAAATGAAAGTCGATTTTTCTTTGCTCTGCTTAGGGGTACATAAACCGGTAACGAAGCGTAGAGAGCACAATGAGAATTCATTCAGTGAGTCAAGTTTCAAGCAGCTAGCACAAACCGTGTTTGATTTAGATTTTCAAAAGCATGTATCCCTAGAGGGGAAAATGTAGTAAAACCTAAATATTCAAAGTCATCCTGCAAAGGAATGCTTCAACCTAGCAGAACAAAATGTGTGCAGCCAAGCGCAACTGGTATACACCTTTTTCCTACCAAGTATCAACAAGATAGGGTGACAAAATATTTGCTGAGGTTTCCGTAATCTCTGAGTTTTTTGGAAGCTCGGTGAATACTTTCCAAAGAAAGTGTGTTTTCCTTGCCTCTGCTTAGGGCTACTTCAACAGGGAACAATGCATAGAGAGTGCACTGAGAACTAGTTGAATGAGTCAAGTTACAAGCACACAGCAAAAACCGTGTTTGATTTAGAGTTCCATGTGCATGTATCCCTATAGGGGAAAATGAAGTGAAACCTAAAATTTCAAAGTATTCCTGCAAACCAACTAGTCAACCTAGAAGATCTAAATTTGGGCAGCCAAATGCAACCGGTATACTTATCTTTCCTGTCGAGTTAACAACAAGTTAGGGTGAAAAAATATTTGCTGAGATTCCAGGAAACTCAAAGTTCTGTGCAATCACTGCAAATGCTTTTTCCAATGAAAGTTTCCTTCCCTGGCCTCTGCTTAGGGTTACTTCAACAGAAAACAAAGCATAGAGATCGCACTGAGAACTAGTTGAGTGAGTTTCAGTTTCAAGCAGCTAGCATAAACCGTGTTTGATTTATAAGTCCAAATGCATACGTCCCTATAAGGAAAAGTGAAGGGAAACCTAAAAATTCAAAGTGTTCCTGCAAACGAACTTTTCAACCTAGAAGAACGACATTTGGGTAGCTAAGTGCAACTGGTATACTCATCTTTCCTGACAAGGGTCATCAAGATCAGGTGAGTAAATATTTGCAGAGATTCCAGTTAACTTGGAGCTCTGTTGAAGCTCTGTAAATGCTTTCTAAGGAAAGCGTATGTTCCTCGCCTCCACTTAGGACCACTTCAACAGGGAACAAAGCACAGAGAGTACACCAGGAACTAATTGAGTGAGTCAAGCTTCAAGCAGCTAGCACAAACAGTGTTTGATTTAGAGTTCCAAATGCATGTATTCCTATAGGTTAAAATGAAGAGAAACCCCCCCAAATGCAATGTCTTCCTGAAAGCACATGCTTCAACTTAGAAGGACGAAATTTTGGCAGGCAAATGCAACTGGTATACTCATCTTTCTTACCTAGGATCAACAAGATCAAGTGAAAAAATATTCGCTGAAATTCCAGTAAACTTGGGAGTTTTGTGGAAGCTCTGCAAACACTTACATAAGAAAGCGTATTTTCCTTGCCTCTGCTTGGGGATACTTCAGCGGGGGACAATGCATAGAGAGTGCACTGAGAACTAATTGAGTGAGCCAAGTTTCAAACAGGTATCACAAACTGTGTTTGATTTAGCATTCCAAATGCATGTATTCACATAGGGAAAAAAGAAGTTAAACCTAAAAATTCAAAGTGTTCCTGCAAAGGAACTCTTCAACATAAGATTACGAAATTTGGGCTGCCAAGTTCAACCCATATACTCATTTTTGCTGCCAAGTTTCAACAAGATCGGGTGAAAAAAAACATTTGCTGAGAGTTCAGTAAACTCTTGAGTTCTGTGGATGCTCTACAAACACGTTCAAACGAAAGTCTATTTTTCTTTGCTCTGATTAGGGGTACATAAACCGGTAACGAAGCGTAGAGAGCACAATGAGAATTCATTCAGGGAATCAAGTTTCAAGCAGCTAGCACAAACCGTGTTTGATTTAGATTTTCAAAAGCATGTATCCCTAGAGGGGAAAATGTAGTAAAACCTAAATATTCAAAGTCATCCTGCAAAGGAATGCTTCAACCTAGCAGAACAAAATGTGTGCAGCCAAGCGCAACTGGTATACACCTTTTTCCTACCAAGTATCAACAAGATAGGGTGACAAAATATTGGCTGAGGTTTCCGTAATCTCTGAGTTTTTTGGAAGCTCGGTGAATACTTTCCAAAGAAAGTGTGTTTTCCTTGCCTCTGCTTAGGGCTACTTCAACAGGGAACAATGCATAGAGAGTGCACTGAGAACTAGTTGAATGAGTCAAGTTACAAGCACACAGCAAAAACCGTGTTTGATTTAGAGTTCCTTTTGCATGTATCCCTATAGGGGAAAATGAAGTGAAACCTAAAATTTCAAAGTATTCCTGCAAACCAACTATTCAACCTAGAAGATCTAAATTTGGGCAGCCAAATGCAACCGGTATACTTATCTTTCCTGTCGAGTTAACAACAAGTTAGGGTGAAAAAATATTTGCTGAGATTCCAGGAAACTCAAAGTTCTGTGCAATCACTGCAAATGCTTTTTCCAATGAAAGTTTCTTTCCCTGGCCTCTGCTTAGGGTTACTTCAACAGAAAACAAAGCCTAGAGATCGCACTGAGAACTAGTTGAGTGAGTTTCAGTTTCAAGCAGCTAGCATAAACCGTGTTTGATTTATAAGTCCAAATGCATACGTCCCTATAAGGCAAAGTGAAGTGAAACCTAAAAATTCAAAGTGTTCCTGCAAACGAACTTTTCAACCTAGAAGAACGACATTTGGGTAGCTAAGTGCAACTGGTATACTCATCTTTCCTGACAAGGGTCATCAAGATCAGGTGAGTAAATATTTGCAGAGATTCCAGTTAACTTGGAGCTCTGTTGAAGCTCTGTAAATGCTTTCTAAGGAAAGCGTATGTTCCTCGCCTCCACTTAGGACCACTTCAACAGGGAACAAAGCACAGAGAGTACACCAGGAACTAATTGAGTGAGTCAAGCTTCAAGCAGCTAGCACAAACAGTGTTTGATTTGAGTTCCAAATGCATGTATTCCTATAGGTTAAAATGAAGAGAAACCCCCCCAAATGCAATGTCTTCCTGAAAGCACATGCTTCAACTTAGAAGAACGAAATTTTGGCAGGCAAATGCAACTGGTATACTCATCTTTCTTACCTAGGATCAACAAGATCAAGTGAAAAAATATTCGCTGAAATTCCAGTAAACTTGGGAGTTTTGTGGAAGCTCTGCAAACACTTACATAAGAAAGCGTATTTTCCTTGCCTCTGCTTGGGGGATACTTCAGCGGGGGACAATGCATAGAGAGTGCACTGAGAACTAATTGAGTGAGCCAAGTTTCAAACAGGTATCACAAACTGTGTTTGATTTAGCATTCCAAATGCATGTATTCACATAGGGAAAAAAGAAGTTAAACCTAAAAATTCAAAGTGTTCCTGCAAAGGAACTCTTCAACATAAGATTACGAAATTTGGGCTGCCAAGTGCAACACATATACACATTTTTGCTGCCAAGTTTCAACAAGATCGGGTGAAAAAAACATTTGCTGAGAGTCCAGTAAACTCTTGAGTTCTGTGGATGCTCTACAAACACGTTCAAACGAAAGTCTATTTTTCTTTGCTCTGCTTAGGGGTACATAAACCGGTAACGAAGCGTAGAGAGCACAATGAGAATTCATTCAGAGAGTCAAGTTTCAAGCAGCTAGCACAAACCGTGTTTGATTTAGATTTTCAAAAGCATGTATCCCTAGAGGGGAAAATGTAGTAAAACCTAAATATTCAAAGTCATCCTGCAAAGGAATGCTTCAACCTAGCAGAACAAAATGTGTGCAGCCAAGCGCAACTGGTATACACCTATTTCCTACCAAGTATCAACAAGATAGGGTGACAAAATATTTGCTGAGGTTTCCGTAATCTCTGAGTTTTTTGGAAGCTCGGTGAATACTTTCCAAAGAAAGTGTGTTTTCCTTGCCTCTGCTTAGGGCTACTTCAACAGGGAACAATGCATAGAGAGTGCACTGAGAACTAGTTGAATGAGTCAAGTTACAAGCACACAGCAAAAACCGTGTTTGATTTAGAGTTCCATGTGCATGTATCCCTATAGGGGAAAATGAAGTGAAACCTAAAATTTCAAAGTATTCCTGCAAACCAACTATTCAACCTAGAAGATCTAAATGTGGGCAGCCAAATGCAACCGGTATACTTATCTTTCCTGTCGAGTTAACAACAAGTTAGGGTGAAAAAATATTTGCTGAGATTCCAGGAAACTCAAAGTTCTGTGCAATCACTGCAAATGCTTTTTCCAATGAAAGTTTCTTTCCCTGGCCTCTGCTTAGGGTTACTTCAACAGAAAACAAAGCATAGAGATCGCACTGAGAACTAGTTGAGTGAGTTTCAGTTTCAAGCAGCTAGCATAAACCGTGTTTGATTTATAAGTCCAAATGCATACGTCCCTATAAGGAAAAGTGAAGTGAAACCTAAAAATTCAAAGTGTTCCTGCAAACGAACTTTTCAACCTAGAAGAACTACATTTGGGTAGCTAAGTGCAACTGGTATACTCATCTTTCCTGACAAGGGTCATCAAGATCAGGTGAGTAAATATTTGCAGAGATTCCAGTTAACTTGGAGCTCTGTTGAAGCTCTGTAAATGCTTTCTAAGGAAAGCGTATGTTCCTCGCCTCCACTTAGGACCACTTCAACAGGGAACAAAGCACAGAGAGTACACCAGGAACTAATTGAGTGAGTCAAGCTTCAAGCAGCTAGCACAAACAGTGTTTGATTTAGAGTTCCAAATGCATGTATTCCTATAGGTTAAAATGAAGAGAAACCCCCCAAATGCAATGTCTTCCTGAAAGCACATGCTTCAACTTAGAAGAACGAAATTTTGGCAGGCAAATGCAACTGGTATACTCATCTTTCTTACCTAGGATCAACAAGATCAAGTGAAAAAATATTCGCTGAAATTCCAGTAAACTTGGGAGTTTTGTGGAAGCTCTGCAAACACTTACATAAGAAAGCGTATTTTCCTTGCCTCTGCTTGGGGATACTTCAGCGGGGGACAATGCATAGAGAGTGCACTGAGAACTAATTGAGTGAGCCAAGTTTCAAACAGGTATCACAAACTGTGTTTGATTTAGCATTCCAAATGCATGTATTCACATAGGGAAAAAAGAAGTTAAACCTAAAAATTCAAAGTGTTCCTGCAAAGGAACTCTTCAACATAAGATTACGAAATTGGGGCTGCCAAGTGCAACCCATATACTCATTTTTGCTGCCAAGTTTCAACAAGATCGGGTGAAAAAACATTTGCTGAGAGTCCAGTAAACTCTTGAGTTCTGTGGATGCTCTACAAACACGTTAAAACGAAAGTCTATTTTTCTTTGCTCTGCTTAGGGGTACATAAACCGGTAATGAAGCGTTGGAGAGCACAATGAGAATTCATTCAGTGAGTCAAGTTTCAAGCAGCTAGCACAAACCGTGTTTGATTTAGATTTTCAAAAGCATGTATCCCTAGAGGGGAAAATGTAGTAAAACCTAAATATTCAAAGTCATCCTGCAAAGGAATGCTTCAACCTAGCAGAACAAAATGTGTGCAGCCAAGCGCAACTGGTATACACCTTTTTCCTACCAAGTATCAACAAGATAGGGTGACAAAATATTTGCTGAGGTTTCCGTAATCTCTGAGTTTTTTGGAAGCTCGGTGAATACTTTCCAAAGAAAGTGTGTTTTCCTTGCCTCTGCTTAGGGCTACTTCAACAGGGAACAATGCATAGAGAGTGCACTGAGAACTAGTTGAATGAGTCAAGTTACAAGCACACAGCAAAAACCGTGTTTGATTTAGAGTTCCATGTGCATGTATCCCTATAGGGGAAAATGAAGTGAAACCTAAAATTTCAAAGTATTCCTGCAAACCAACTATTCAACCTAGAAGATCTAAATTTGGGCAGCCAAATGCAACCATTATACTTATCTTTCCTGTCGAGTTAACAACAAGTTAGGGTGAAAAAATATTTGCTGAGATTCCAGGAAACTCAAAGTTCTGTGCAATCACTGCAAATGCTTTTTCCAACGAAAGTTTCCTTCCTGGCCTCTGCTTAGGGTTACTTCAACAGAAAACAAAGCATAGAGATCCCACTGAGAACTAGTTGAGTGAGTTTCAGTTTCAAGCAGCTAGCATAAACCGTGTTTGATTTATAATCCAAATGCATACGTCCCTATAAGGCAAAGTGAAGTGAAACCTAGAAATTCAAAGTGTTCCTGCAAACGAACTTTTCAACCTAGAAGAACGACATTTGGGTATCTAAGTGCAACTGGTATAGTCATCTTTCCTGACAAGGGTCATCAAGATAAGGTGAGTAAATATTTGCAGAGATTCCAGTTAACTTGGAGCTCTGTTGAAGCTGTGTAAATGCTTTCTAAGGAAAGCGTATGTTCCTCGCCTCCACTTAGGACCACTTCAACAGGGAACAAAGCACAGAGAGTACACCAGGAACTAATTGAGTGAGTCAAGCTTCAAGCAGCTAGCACAAACAGTGTTTGATTTAGAGTTCCAAATGCATGTACTCCTATAGGTTAAAATGAAGAGAAACCCCCCCAAATGCAATGTCTTCCTGAAAGCACATGCTTCAACTTAGAAGAACGAAATTTTGGCAGGCAAATGCAACTGGTATACTCATCTTTCTTACCTAGGATCAACAAGATCAAGTGAAAAAATATTCGCTGAAATTCCAGTAAACTTGGGAGTTTTGTGGAAGCTCTGCAAACACTTACATAAGAAAGCGTATTTTCCTTGCCTCTGCTTGGGGATACTTCAGCGGGGGACAATGCATAGAGAGTGCACTGAGAACTAATTGAGTGAGCCAAGTTTCAAACAGGTATCACAAACTGTGTTTGATTTAGCATTCCAAATGCATGTATTCACATAGGGAACAAAGAAGATAAACCTAAAAATTCAAAGTGTTCCTGCAAAGGAACTCTTCAACATAAGATTACGAAATTTGGGCTGCCAAGTGCAACCCATATACTCATTTTTGCTGCCAAGTTTCAACAAGATCGGGTGAAAAAACATTTGCTGAGAGTCCAGTAAACTCTTGAGTTCTGTGGATGCTCTACAAACACGTTCAAACGAAAGTCTATTTTTCTTTGCTCTGCTTAGGGGTACATAAACCGGTAACGAAGCGTAGAGAGCACAATGAGAATTCATTCAGTGAGTCAAGTTTCAAGCAGCTAGCACAAACCGTGTTTGATTTAGATTTTCAAAAGCATGTATCCCTAGAGGGGAAAATGTAGTGAAACCTAAATATTCAAAGTCATCCTGCAAAGGAATGCTTCAACCTAGCAGAACAAAATGTGTGCAGCCAAGCGCAACTGGTATACACCTTTTTCCTACCAAGTATCAACAAGATAGGGTGACAAAATATTTGCTGAGGTTTCCGTAATCTCTGAGTTTTTTGGAAGCTCGGTGAATACTTTCCAAAGAAAGTGTGTTTTCCTTGCCTCTGCTTAGGGCTACTTCAACAGGGAACAATGCATAGAGAGTGCACTGAGAACTAGTTGAATGAGTCAAGTTACAAGCACACAGCAAAAACCGTGTTTGATTTAGAGTTCCATGTGCATGTATCCCTATAGGGGAAAATGAAGTGAAACCTAAAATTTCAAAGTATTCCTGCAAACCAACTATTCAACCTAGAAGATCTAAATTTGGGCAGCCAAATGCAACCGGTATACTTATCTTTCCTGTCGAGTTAACAACAAGTTAGGGTGAAAAAATATTTGCTGAGATTCCAGGAAACTCAAAGTTCTGTGCAATCACTGCAAATGCTTTTTCCAATGAAAGTTTCCTTCCCTGGCCTCTGCTTAGGGTTACTTCAACAGAAAACAAAGCATAGAGATCGCACTGAGAACTAGTTGAGTGAGTTTCAGTTTCAAGCAGCTAGCATAAACCGTGTTTGATTTATAAGTCCAAATGCATACGTCCCTATAAGGCAAAGTGAAGTGAAACCTAAAAATTCAAAGTGTTCCTGCAAACGAACTTTTCAACCTAGAAGAACGACATTTGGGTAGCTAAGTGCAACTGGTATACTCATCTTTCCTGACAAGGGTCATCAAGATCAGGTGAGTAAATATTTGCAGAGATTCCAGTTAACTTGGAGCTCTGTTGAAGCTCTGTAAATGCTTTCTAAGGAAAGCGTATGTTCCTCGCCTCCACTTAGGACCACTTCAACAGGGAAGAAAGCACAGAGAGTACACCAGGAACTAATTGAGTGAGTCAAGCTTCAAGCAGCTAGCACAAACAGTGTTTGATTTAGAGTTCCAAATGCATGTATTCCTATAGTTAAAATGAAGAGAAACCCCCCCAAATGCAATGTCTTCCTGAAAGCACATGCTTCAACTTAGAAGAACGAAATTTTGGCAGGCAAATGCAACTGGTATACTCATCTTTCTTACCTAGGATCAACAAGATCAAGTGAAAAAATATTCGCTGAAATTCCAGTCAACTTGGGAGTTTTGTGGAAGCTCTGCAAACACTTACATAAGATAGCGTATTTTCCTTGCCTCTGCTTGGGGATACTTCAGCGGGGGACAATGCATAGAGAGTGCACTGAGAACTAATTGAGTGAGCCAAGTTTCAAACAGGTATCACAAACTGTGTTTGATTTAGCATTCCAAATGCATGTATTCACATAGGGAAAAAAGAAGTTAAACCTAAAAATTCAAAGTGTTCCTGCAAACGAAATCTTCAACATAAGATTACGAAATTTGGGCTGCCAAGTGCAACCCATATACTCATTTTTGCTGCCAAGTTTCAACAAGATCGGGTGAAAAAACATTTGCTGAGAGTCCAGTAAACTCTTGAGTTCTGTGGATGTTCTACAAACACGTTCAAACGAAAGTCTATTTTTCTTTGCTCTGCTTAGGGGTACATAAACCGGTAACGAAGCGTAGAGAGCACAATGAGAATTCATTCAGTGAGTCAAGTTTCAAGCAGCTAGCACAAACCGTGTTTGATTTAGATTTTCAAAAGCATGTATCCCTAGACGGGAAAATGTAGTAAAACCTAAATATTCAAAGTCATCCTGCAAAGGAATGCTTCAACCTAGCAGAACAAAATGTGTGCAGCCAAGCGCAACTGGTATACACCTTTTTCCTACCAAGTATCAACAAGATAGGGTGACAAAATATTTGCTGAGGTTTCCGTAATCTCTGTGTTTTTTGGAAGCTCGGTGAATACTTTCCAAAGAAAGTGTGTTTTCCTTGCCTCTGCTTAGGGCTACTTCAACAGGGAACAATGCATAGAGAGTGCACTGAGAACTAGTTGAATGAGTCAAGTTACAAGCACACAGCAACAACCGTGTTTGATTTAGAGTTCCATGTGCATGTATCCCTATAGGGGAAAATGAAGTGAAACCTAAAATTTCAAAGTATTCCTGCAAACCAACTATTCAACCTAGAAGATCTAAATTTGGGCAGCCAAATGCAACCGTTATACTTATCTTTCCTGTCGAGTTAACAACAAGTTAGGGTGAAAAAATATTTGCTGAGATTCCAGGAAACTCAAAGTTCTGTGCAATCACTGCAAATGCTTTTTCCAATGAAAGTTTCCTTCCCTGGCCTCTGCTTAGGGTTACTTCAACAGAAAACAAAGCATAGAGATCGCACTGAGAACTAGTTGAGTGAGTTTCAGTTTCAAGCAGCTAGCATAAACCGTGTTTGATTTATAAGTCCAAATGCATACGTCCCTATAAGGCAAAGTGAAGTGAAACCTAAAAATTCAAAGTGTTCCTGCAAACGAACTTTTCAACCTAGAAGAACGACATTTGGGTAGCTAAGTGCAACTGGTATACTCATCTTTCCTGACAAGGGTCATCAAGATCAGGTGAGTAAATATTTGCAGAGATTCCAGTTAACTTGGAGCTCTGTTGAAGCTCTGTAAATGCTTTCTAAGGAAAGCGTATGTTCCTCGCCTCCACTTAGGACCACTTCAACAGGGAACAAAGCACAGAGAGTACACCAGGAACTAATTGAGTGAGTCAAGCTTCAAGCAGCTAGCACAAACAGTGTTTGATTTAGAGTTCCAAATGCATGTACTCCTATAGGTTAAAATGAAGAGAAACCCCCCCAAATGCAATGTCTTCCTGAAAGCACATGCTTCAACTTAGAAGAACGAAATTTTGGCAGGCAAATGCAACTGGTATACTCATCTTTCTTACCTAGGATCAACAAGATCAAGTGAAAAAATATTCGCTGAAATTCCAGTCAACTTGGGAGTTTTGTGGAAGCTCTGCAAACACTTACATAAGAAAGCGTATTTTCCTTTCCTCTGCTTGGTGATACTTCAGCGGGGGACAATGCATAGAGAGTGCACTGAGAACTAATTGAGTGAGCCAAGTTTCAAACAGGTATCACAAACTGTGTTTGATTTAGCATTCCAAATGCATGTATTCACATAGGGAACAAAGAAGTTAAACCTAAAAATTCAAAGTGTTCCTGCAAAGGAACTCTTCAACATAAGATTACGAAATTGGGGCTGCCAAGTGCAACCCATATACTCATTTTTGCTGCCAAGTTTCAACAAGATCGGGTGAAAAAACATTTGCTGAGAGTCCAGTAAACTCTTGAGTTCTGTGGATGCTCTACAAACACGTTCAAACGAAAGTCATTTTTCTTTGCTCTGCTTAGGGGTACATAAACCGGTAACGAAGCGTAGAGAGCACAATGTGAATTCATTCAGTGAGTCAAGTTTCAAGCAGCTAGCATAAACCGTGTTTGATTTATAAGTCCAAATGCATACGTCCCTATAAGGCAAAGTGAAGTGAAACCTAAAAATTCAAAGTGTTCCTGCAAACGAACTTTTCAACCTAGAAGAACGACATTTGGGTAGCTAAGTGCAACTGGTATACTCATCTTTCCTGACAAGGGTCATCAAGATCAGGTGAGTAAATATTTGCAGAGATTCCAGTTAAGTTGGAGCTCTGTTGAAGCTCTGTAAATGCTTTCTAAGGAAAGCGTATGTTCCTCGCCTCCACTTAGGACCACTTCAACAGGGAACAAAGCACAGAGAGTACACCAGGAACTAATTGAGTGAGTCAAGCTTCAAGCAGCTAGCACAAACAGTGTTTGATTTAGAGTTCCAAATGCATGTATTCCTATAGGTTAAAATGAAGAGAAACCCCCCCAAATGCAATGTCTTCCTGAAAGCACATGCTTCAACTTAGAAGAACGAAATTTTGGCAGGCAAATGCAACTGGTATACTCATCTTTCTTACCCAGGATCAACAAGATCAAGAGAAAAAATATTCGCTGAAATTCCAGTAAACTTGGGAGTTTTGTGGAAGCTCTGCAAACACTTACATAAGAAAGCGTATTTTCCTTGCCTCTGCTTGGGGATACTTCAGCGGGGGACAATGCATAGAGAGTGCACTGAGAACTAATTGAGTGAGCCAAGTTTCAAACAGGTATCACAAACTGTGTTTGATTTAGCATTCCAAATGCATGTATTCACATCGGGAAAAAAGAAGTTAAACCTAAAAATTCAAAGTGTTCCTGCAAAGGAACTCTTCAACATAAGATTACGAAATTTGGGCTGCCAAGTGCAACCCATATACTCATTTTTGCTGCCAAGTTTCAACAAGATCAGGTGAAAAAACATTTGCTGAGAGTCCAGTAAACTCTTGAGTTCTGTGGATGCTCTACAAACACGTTCAAATGAAAGTCTATTTTTCTTTGCTCTGCTTAGTGGTACATAAACTGGTAACAAAGCGTAGAGAGTACAATGAGAATTCATTCAGTGAGTCAAGTTTCAAGCAGCTAGCACAAACCGTGTTTGATTTAGATTTTCAAAAGCATGTATCCCTAGAGGCGAAAATGTAGTAAAACCTAAATATTCAAAGTCATCCTGCAAAGGAATGCTTCAACCTAGCAGAAGAAAATGTGTGCAGCCAAGCGCAACTGGTATACACCTTTTTCCTACCAAGTATCAACAAGATAGGGTGACAAAATATTTGCTGAGGTTTCCTTAATCTCTGAGTTTTTTGGAAGCTCGGTGAATACTTTCCAAAGGAAGTGTGTTTTCCTTGCCTCTGCTTAGGGCTACTTCAACAGGGAACAATGCATAGAGAGTGCACTGAGAATTAGTTGAATGAGTCAAGTTACAAGCACACAGCAAAAACCGTGTTTGATTTAGAGTTCCATGTGCGTGTATCCCAATAGGGGAAAATGAAGTGAAACCTAAAATTTCAAAGTATTCCTGCAAACCAACTATTCAACCTAGAAGATCTAAATTTGGGCAGCCAAATGCAACCAGTATACTTATCTTTCCTGTCGAGTTAACAACAAGTTAGGGTGAAAAAATATTTGCTGAGATTCCAGGAAACTCAAAGTTCTGTGCAATCACTGCAAATGCTTTCCAATGAAAGTTTCTTTCCCTGGCCTCTGCTTAGGGTTACTTCAACAGAAAACAAAGCATAGAGATTGCACTGAGAACTAGTTGAGTGAGTTTCAGTTTCAAGCAGCTAGCATAAACCGTGTTTGATTTATAAGTCCAAATGCATACGTCCCTATAAGGCAAAGTGAAGTGAAACCTAAAAATTCAAAGTGTTCCTGCAAACGAACTTTTCAACCTAGAAGAACGACATTTGGGTAGCTAAGTGCAACTGGTATACTCATCTTTCCTGAGTAGGGTCATCAAGATCAGCTGAGTAAATATTTGCAGAGATTCCAGTTAACTTGGAGCTCTGTTGAAGCTCTGTAAATGCTTTCTAAGGAAAGCGTATGTTCCTCGCCTCCACTTAGGACCACTTCAACAGGGAACAAAGCACAGAGAGTACACCAGGAACTAATTGAGTGAGTCAAGCTTCAAGCAGCTAGCACAAACAGTGTTTGATTTAGAGTTCCAAATGCATGTATTCCTATAGGTTAAAATGAAGAGAAACCCCCCCAAATGCAATGTCTTCCTGAAAGCACATGCTTCAACTTAGAAGAACGAAATTTTGGCAGGCAAATGCAACTGGTATACTCATCTTTCTTACCTAGGATCAACAAGCTCAAGTGAAAAAATATTCGCTGAAATTCCAGTAAACTTGGGAGTTTTGTGGAAGCTCTGCAAACACTTACATAAGAAAGCGTATTTTCCTTGCCTCTGCTTGGGGATACTTCAGCGGGGGACAATGCATAGAGAGTGCACTGAGAACTAATTGAGTGAGCCAAGTTTCAAACAGGTATCACAAACTGTGTTTGATTTAGCATTCCAAATGCATGTATTCACATAGGGAAAAAAGAAGTTAAACCTAAAAATTCAAAGTGTTCCTGCAAAGGAACTCTTCAACATAAGATTACGAAATTTGGGCTGCCAAGTGCAACCCATATACTCATTTTTGCTGCCAAGTTTCAACAAGATCGGGTGAAAAAACATTTGCTGAGAGTCCAGTAAACTCTTGAGTTCTGTGGATGCTCTACAAACACGTTCTAATGAAAGTCTATTTTTCTTTGCTCTGCTTAGGGGTACATAAACCGGTAACGAAGCGTAGAGAGCACAATGAGAATTCATTCAGTGAGTCAAGTTTCAAGCAGCTAGCACAAACCGTGTTTGATTTAGATTTTCAAAAGCATGTATCCCTAGAGGGGAAAATGTAGTAAAACCTAAATATTCAAAGTCATCCTGCAAAGGAATGCTTCAACCTAGCAGAACAAAATGTGTGCAGCCAAGCGCAACTGGTATACACCTTTTTCCTACCAAGTATCAACAAGATAGGGTGACAAAATATTGGCTGAGGTTTCCGTAATCTCTGAGTTTTTTGGAAGCTCGGTGAATACTTTCCAAAGAAAGTGTGTTTTCCTTGCCTCTGCTTAGGGCTACTTCAACAGGGAACAATGCATAGAGAGTGCACTGAGAACTAGTTGAATGAGTCAAGTTACAAGCACACAGCAAAAACCGTGTTTGATTTAGAGTTCCATGTGCGTGTATTCCTATAGGGGAAAATGAAGTGAAACCTAAAATTTCAAAGTATTCCTGCAAACCAACTATTCAACCTAGAAGATCTAAATTTGGGCAGCCAAATGCAACCGGTATACTTATCTTTCCTGTCGATTTAACAACAAGTTAGGGTGAAAAAATATTTGCTGAGATTCCAGGAAACTCAAAGTTCTGTGCAATCACTGCAAATGCTTTCCAATGAAAGTTTCTTTCCCTGGCCTCTGCTTAGGGTTACTTCAACAGAAAACAAAGCATAGAGATCGCACTGAGAACTAGTTGAGTGAGTTTCAGTTTCAAGCAGCTAGCATAAACCGTGTTTGATTTATAAGTCCAAATGCATACGTCCCTATAAGGCAAAGTGAAGTGAAACCTAAAAATTCAAAGTGTTCCTGCAAACGAACTTTTCAACCTAGAAGAACGACATTTGGGTAGCTAAGTGCAACTGGTATACTCATCTTTCCTGACTAGGGTCATCAAGATCAGCTGAGTAAATATTTGCAGAGATTCCAGTTAACTTGGAGCTCTGTTGAAGCTCTGTAAATGCTTTCTAAGGAAAGCGTATGATCCTCGCCTCCACTTAGGACCACTTCAACAGGGAACAAAGCACAGAGAGTACACCAGGAACTAATTGAGTGAGTCAAGCTTCAAGCAGCTAGCACAAACAGTGTTTGATTTAGAGTTCCAAATGCATGTATTCCTATAGGTTAAAATGAAGAGAAACCCCCCCAAATGCAATGTCTTCCTGAAAGCAAATGCTTCAACTTAGAAGAACGAAATTTTGGCAGGCAAATGCAACTGGTATACTCATCTTTCTTACCTAGGAACAACAAGATCAAGTGAAAAAATATTCGCTGAAATTCCAGTAAACTTGGGAGTTTTGTGGAAGCTCTGCAAACACTTACATAAGAAAGCGTATTTTCCTTGCCTCTGCTTGGGGATACTTCAGCGGGGGACAATGCATAGAGAGTGCACTGAGAACTAATTGAGTGAGGCAAGTTTCAAACAGGTATCACAAACTGTGTTTGATTTAGCATTCCAAATGCATGTATTCACATAGGGAAAAAAGAAGTTAAACCTAAAAATTCAAAGTGTTCCTGCAAAGGAACTCTTCAACATAAGATTACGAAATTTGGGCTGCCAAGTGCAACCCATATACTCATTTTTGCTGCCAAGTTTCAACAAGATCGGGTGAAAAAACATTTGCTGAGAGTCCAGTAAACTCTTGAGTTCTGTGGATGCTCTACAAACACGTTCAAATGAAAGTCTATTTTTCTTTGCTCTGCTTAGGGGTACATAAACCGGTAACAAAGCGTAGAGAGCACAATGAGAATTCATTCAGTGAGTCAAGTTTCAAGCAGCTAGCACAAACCGTGTTTGATTTAGATTTTCAAAAGCATGTATCCCTAGAGGGGAAAATGTAGTAAAACCTAAATATTCAAAGTCATCCTGCAAAGGAATGCTTCAACCTAGCAGAACAAAATGTGTGCAGCCAAGCGCAACTGGTATACAACTTTTTCCTACCAAGTATCAACAAGATAGGGTGACAAAATATTGGCTGAGGTTTCCGTAATCTCTGAGTTTTTTGGAAGCTCGGTGAATACTTTCCAAAGAAAGTGTGTTTTCCTTGCCTCTGCTTAGGGCTACTTCAACAGGGAACAATGCATAGAGAGTGCACTGAGCACTAGTTGAATGAGTCAAGTTACAAGCACACAGCAAAAACCGTGTTTGATTTAGAGTTCCATGTGCGTGTATCCCTATAGGGGAAAATGAAGTGAAACCTAAAATTTCAAAGTATTCCTGCAAACCAACTATTCAACCTAGAAGATCTAAATTTGGGCAGCCAAATGCAACCGGTATACTTATCTTTCCTGTCGAGTTAACAACAAGTTAGGGTGAAAAAATATTTGCTGAGATTCCAGGAAACTCAAAGTTCTGTGCAATCACTGCAAATGCTTTCCAATGAAAGTTTCTTTCCCTGGCCTCTGCTTAGGGTTACTTCAACAGAAAACAAAGCATAGAGATCGCACTGAGAACTAGTTGAGTGAGTTTCAGTTTCAAGCAGCTAGCATAAACCGTGTTTGATTTATAAGTCCAAATGCATACGTCCCTATAAGGCAAAGTGAAGTGAAACCTAAAAATTCAAAGTGTTCCTGCAAACGAACTTTTCAACCTAGAAGAACGACATTTGGGTAGCTAAGTGCAACTGGTATACTCATCTTTCCTGACTAGGGTCATCAAGATCAGCTGAGTAAATATTTGCAGAGATTCCAGTTAACTTGGAGCTCTGTTGAAGCTCTGTAAATGCTTTCTAAGGAAAGCGTATGATCCTCGCCTCCACTTAGGACCACTTCAACAGGGAACAAAGCACAGAGAGTACACCAGGAACTAATTGAGTGAGTCAAGCTTCAAGCAGCTAGCACAAACAGTGTTTGATTTAGAGTTCCAAATGCATGTATTCCTATAGGTTAAAATGAAGAGAAACCCCCCCAAATGCAATGTCTTCCTGAAAGCAAATGCTTCAACTTAGAAGAACGAAATTTTGGCAGGCAAATGCAACTGGTATACTCATCTTTCTTACCTAGGAACAACAAGATCAAGTGAAAAAATATTCGCTGAAATTCCAGTAAACTTGGGAGTTTTGTGGAAGCTCTGCAAACACTTACATAAGAAAGCGTATTTTCCTTGCCTCTGCTTGGGGATACTTCAGCGGGGGACAATGCATAGAGAGTGCACTGAGAACTAATTGAGTGAGGCAAGTTTCAAACAGGTATCACAAACTGTGTTTGATTTAGCATTCCAAATGCATGTATTCACATAGGGAAAAAAGAAGTTAAACCTAAAAATTCAAAGTGTTCCTGCAAAGGAACTCTTCAACATAAGATTACGAAATTTGGGCTGCCAAGTGCAACCCATATACTCATTTTTGCTGCCAAGTTTCAACAAGATCGGGTGAAAAAACATTTGCTGAGAGTCCAGTAAACTCTTGAGTTCTGTGGATGCTCTACAAACACGTTCAAATGAAAGTCTATTTTTCTTTGCTCTGCTTAGGGGTACATAAACCGGTAACAAAGCGTAGAGAGCACAATGAGAATTCATTCAGTGAGTCAAGTTTCAAGCAGCTAGCACAAACCGTGTTTGATTTAGATTTTCAAAAGCATGTATCCCTAGAGGGGAAAATGTAGTAAAACCTAAATATTCAAAGTCATCCTGCAAAGGAATGCTTCAACCTAGCAGAACAAAATGTGTGCAGCCAAGCGCAACTGGTATACAACTTTTTCCTACCAAGTATCAACAAGATAGGGTGACAAAATATTGGCTGAGGTTTCCGTAATCTCTGAGTTTTTTGGAAGCTCGGTGAATACTTTCCAAAGAAAGTGTGTTTTCCTTGCCTCTGCTTAGGGCTACTTCAACAGGGAACAATGCATAGAGAGTGCACTGAGCACTAGTTGAATGAGTCAAGTTACAAGCACACAGCAAAAACCGTGTTTGATTTAGAGTTCCATGTGCGTGTATCCCTATAGGGGAAAATGAAGTGAAACCTAAAATTTCAAAGTATTCCTGCAAACCAACTATTCAACCTAGAAGATCTAAATTTGGGCAGCCAAATGCAACCGGTATACTTATCTTTCCTGTCGAGTTAACAACAAGTTAGGGTGAAAAAATATTTGCTGAGATTCCAGGAAACTCAAAGATCTGTGCAATCACTGCAAATGCTTTCCAATGAAAGTTTCTTTCCCTGGCCTCTGCTTAGGGTTACTTCAACAGAAAACAAAGCATAGAGATCGCACTGAGAACTAGTTGAGTGACTTTCAGTTTCAAGCAGCTAGCATAAACCGTGTTTGATTTATAAGTCCAAATGCATACGTCCCTATAAGGCAAAGTGAAGTGAAACCTAAAAATTCAAAGTGTTCCTGCAAACGAACTTTTCAACCTAGAAGAACGACATTTGGGTAGCTAAGTGCAACTGGTATACTCATCTTTCCTGAGTAGGGTCATCAAGATCAGCTGAGTAAATATTTGCAGAGATTCCAGTTAACTTGGAGCTCTGTTGAAGCTCTGTAAATGCTTTCTAAGGAAAGCGTATGTTCCTCGCCTCCACTTAGGACCACTTCAACAGGGAACAAAGCACAGAGAGTACACCAGGAACTAATTGAGTGAGTCAAGCTTCAAGCAGCTAGCACAAACAGTGTTTGATTTAGAGTTCCAAATGCATGTATTCCTATAGGTTAAAATGAAGAGAAACCCCCCCAAATGCAATGTCTTCCTGAAAGCACATGCTTCAACTTAGAAGAACGAAATTTTGGCAGGCAAATGCAACTGGTATACTCATCTTTCTTACCTAGGATCAACAAGCTCAAGTGAAAAAATATTCGCTGAAATTCCAGTAAACTTGGGAGTTTTGTGGAAGCTCTGCAAACACTTACATAAGAAAGCGTATTTTCCTTGCCTCTGCTTGGGGATACTTCAGCGGGGGACAATGCATAGAGAGTGCACTGAGAACTAATTGAGTGAGCCAAGTTTCAAACAGGTATCACAAACTGTGTTTGTTTTAGCATTCCAAATGCATGTATTCACATAGGGAAAAAAGAAGTTAAACCTAAAAATTCAAAGTGTTCCTGCAAAGGAACTCTTCAACATAAGATTACGAAATTTGGGCTGCCAAGTGCAACCCATATACTCATTTTTGCTGCCAAGTTTCAACAAGATCGGGTGAAAAAACATTTGCTGAGAGTCCAGTAAACTCTTGAGTTCTGTGGATGCTCTACAAACACGTTCAAATGAAAGTCTATTTTTCTTTGCTCTGCTTAGGGGTACATAAACCTGTAACAAAGCGTAGAGAGCACAATGAGAATTCATTCAGTGAGTCAAGTTTCAAGCAGCTAGCACAAACCGTGTTTGATTTAGATTTTCAAAAGCATGTATCCCTAGAGGGGAAAATGTAGTAAAACCTAAATATTCAAAGTCATCCTGCAAAGGAATGCTTCAACCTAGCAGAACAAAATGTGTGCAGCCAAGCGCAACTGGTATACAACTTTTTCCTACCAAGTATCAACAAGATAGGGTGACAAAATATTGGCTGAGGTTTCCGTAATCTCTGAGTTTTTTGGAAGCTCGGTGAATACTTTCCAAAGAAAGTGTGTTTTCCTTGCCTCTGCTTAGGGCTACTTCAACAGGGAACGATGCATAGAGAGTGCACTGAGAACTAGTTGAATGAGTCAAGTTACAAGCACACAGCAAAAACCGTGTTTGATTTAGACTTCCATATGCATGTATCCCTATAGGGGAAAATGAAGTGAAACCTAAAATTTCAAAGTATTCCTGCAAACCAACTATTCAACCTAGAAGATCTAAATCTGGGCAGCCAAATGCAACCGGTATACTTATCTTTCCTGTCAAGTTAACAACAAGTTAGGGTGAAAAAATATTTGCTGAGATTCCAGGAAACTCAAAGTTCTGTGCAATCACTGCAAATGCTTTTTCCAATGAAAGTTTCTTTCCCTGGCCTCTGCTTAGGGTTACTTCAACAGAAAACAAAGCATAGAGATCGCACTGAGAACCAGTTGAGTGAGTTTCAGTTTCAAGCAGCTAGCATAAACCGTGTTTGATTTATAAGTCCAAATGCATACGTCCCTATAAGGCAAAGTGAAGTGAAACCTAAAAATTCAAAGTGTTCCTGCAAACGAACTTTTCAACCTAGAAGAACGACATTTGGGTAGCTAAGTGCAACTGGTATACTCATCTCTCCTGACAAGGGTCATCAAGATCAGGTGAGTAAATATTTGCAGTGATTCCAGTTAACTTGGAGCTCTGTTGAAGCTCTGTAAATGCTTTCTAAGGAAAGCGTATGTTCCTCGCCTCCACTTAGGACCACTTCAACAGGGAACAAAGCACAGAGAGTACACCAGGAACTAATTGAGTGAGTCAAGCTTCAAGCAGCTAGCACAAACAGTGTTTGATTTAGAGTTCCAAATGCATGTATTCCTATAGGTTAAAATGAAGAGAAACCCCCCAAATGCAATGTCTTCCTGAAAGCACATGCTTCAACTTAGAAGAACGAAATTTTGGCAGGCAAATGCAACTGGTATACTCATCTTTCTTACCTAGGATCAACAAGATCAAGTGAAAAAATATTCGCTGAAATTCCAGTAAACTTGGGAGTTTTGTGGAAGCTCTGCAAACACTTACATAAGAAAGCGTATTTTCCTTGCCTCTGCTTGGGGATACTTCAGCGGGGGACAATGCATAGAGAGTGCACTGAGAACTAATTGAGTGAGCCAAGTTTCAAACAGGTATCACAAACTGTGTTTGATTTAGCATTCCAAATGCATGTATTCACATCGGGAAAAAAGAAGTTAAACCTAAAAATTCAAAGTGTTCCTGCAAAGGAACTCTTCAACATAAGATTACGAAATTTGGGCTGCCAAGTGCAACCCATATACTCATTTTTGCTGCCAAGTTTCAACAAGATCGGGTGAAAAAACATTTGCTGAGAGTCCAGTAAACTCTTGAGTTCTGTGGATGCTCTACAAACACGTTCAAAGGAAAGTCTATTTTTCTTTGCTCTGCTTAGGGGTACATAAACCGGTAACAAAGCGTAGAGAGCACAATGAGAATTCATTCAGTGAGTCAAGTTTCAAGCAGCTAGCACAAACCGTGTTTGATTTAGATTTTCAAAAGCATGTATCCCTAGAGGGGAAAATGTAGTAAAACCTAAATATTCAAAGTCATCCTGCAAAGGAATGCTTCAACCTAGCAGAACAAAATGTGTGCAGCCAAGCGCAACTGGTATACACCTTTTTCCTACCAAGCATCAACAAGATAGGGTGACAAAATATTGGCTGAGGTTTCCGTAATCTCTGAGTTTTTTGGAAGCTCGGTGAATACTTTCCAAAGAAAGTGTGTTTTCCTTGCCTCTGCTTAGGGCTACTTCAACAGGGAACAATGCATAGAGAGTGCACTGAGAACTAGTTGAATGAGTCAAGTTACAAGCACACAGCAAAAAGCGTGTTTGATTTAGAATTCCATATGCATGTATCCCTATAGGGGAAAATGAAGTGAAACCTAAAATTTCAAAGTATTCCTGCAAACCAACTAGTCAACCTAGAAGATCTAAATCTGGGCAGCCAAATGCAACCGGTATACTTATCTTTCCTGTCGAGTTAACAACAAGTTAGGGTGAAAAAATATTTGCTGAGATTCCAGGAAACTCAAAGTTCTGTGCAATCACTGCAAATGCTTTTTCCAATGAAAGTTTCTTTCCCTGGCCTCTGCTTAGGGTTACTTCAACAGAAAACAAAGCATAGAGATCGCACTGAGAACTAGTTGAGTGAGTTTCAGTTTCAAGCAGCTAGCATAAACCGTGTTTGATTTATAAGTCCAAATGCATACGTCCCTATTAGGCAAAGTGAAGTGAAACCTAAAAATTCAAAGTGTTCCTGCAAACGAACTTTTCAACCTAGAAGAACGACATTTCGGTAGCTAAGTGCAACTGGTATACTCATCTTTCCTGACAAGGGTCATCAAGATCAGGTGAGTAAATATTTGCAGAGATTCCAGTTAACTTGGAGCTCTGTTGAAGCTCTGTAAATGCTTTCTAAGGAAAGCGTATGTTCCTCGCCTCCACTTAGGACCACTTCAACAGGGAACAAAGCACAGAGAGTACACCAGGAACTAATTGAGTGAGTCAAGCTTCAAGCAGCTAGCACAAACAGTGTTTGATTTAGAGTTCCAAATGCATGTATTCCTATAGGTTAAAATGAAGAGAAACCCCCCCAAATGCAATGTCTTCCTGAAAGCACATGCTTCAACTTAGAAGAACGAAATTTTGGCAGGCAAATGCAACTGGTATACTCATCTTTCTTACCTAGGATCAACAAGATCAAGTGAAAAAATATTCGCTGAAATTCCAGTAAACTTGGGAGTTTTGTGGAAGCTCTGCAAACACTTACATAAGAAAGCGTATTTTCCTTGCCTCTGCTTGGGGATACTTCAGCGGGGGACAATGCATAGAGAGTGCACTGAGAACTAATTGAGTGAGCCAAGTTTCAAACAGGTATCACAAACTGTGTTTGATTTAGCATTCCAAATGCATGTATTCACATAGGGAAAAAAGAAGTTAAACCTAAAAATTCAAAGTGTTCCTGCAAAGGAACTCTTCAACATAAGATTACGAAATTTGGGCTGCCAAGTGCAACCCATATACTCATTTTTGCTGCCAAGTTTCAACAAGATCGGGTGAAAAAACATTTGCTGAGAGTCCAGTAAACTCTTGAGTTCTGTGGATGCTCTACAAACACGTTCAAATGAAAGTCTATTTTTCTTTGCTCTGCTTAGGGGTACATAAACCGGTAACAAAGCGTAGAGAGCACAATGAGAATTCATTCAGTGAGTCAAGTTTCAAGCAGCTAGCACAAACCGTGTTTGATTTAGATTTTCAAAAGCATGTATCCCTAGAGGGGAAAATGTAGTAAAACCTAAATATTCAAAGTCATACTGCAAAGGAATGCTTCAACCTAGCAGAACAAAATGTGTGCAGCCAAGCGCAACTGGTATACACCTTTTTCCTACCAAGTATCAACAAGATAGGGTGACAAAATATTTGCTGAGGTTTCCGTAATCTCTGAGTTTTTTGGAAGCTCGGTGAATACTTTCCAAAGAAAGTGTGTTTTCCTTGCCTCTGCTTAGGGCTACTTCAACTTGGAACAATGCATAGAGAGTGCACTGAGAACTAGTTGAATGAGTCAAGTTACAAGCACACAGCAAAAACCGTGTTTGATTTAGAGTTCCATATGCATGTATCCCTATAGGGGAAAATGAAGTGAAACCTAAAATTTCAAAGTATTCCTGCAAACCAACTATTCAACCTAGAAGATCTAAATCTGGGCAGCCAAATGCAACCGGTATACTTATCTTTCCTGTCGAGTTAACAACAAGTTAGGGTGAAAAAATATTTGCTGAGATTCCAGGAAACTCAAAGTTCTGTGCAATCACTGCAAATGCTTTTTCCAATGAAAGTTTCTTTCCCTGGCCTCTGCTTAGGGTTACTTCAACAGAAAACAAAGCATAGAGATCGCACTGAGAACTAGTTGAGTGAGTTTCAGTTTCAAGCAGCTAGCATAAACCGTGTTTGATTTATAAGTCCAAATGCATACGTCCCTATAAGGAAAAGTGAAGTGAAACCTAAAAATTCAAAGTGTTCCTGCAAACGAACTTTTCAACCTAGAAGAACGACATTTGGGTAGCTAAGTGCAACTGGTATACTCATCTTTCCTGACAAGGGTCATCAAGATCAGCTGAGTAAATATTTGCAGAGATTCCAGTTAACTTGGAGCTCTGTTGAAGCTCTGTAAATGCTTTCTAAGGAAAGCGTATGTTCCTCGCCTCCACTTAGGACCACTTCAACAGGGAACAAAGCACAGAGAGTACACCAGGAACTAATTGAGTGAGTCAAGCTTCAAGCAGCTAGCACAAACAGTGTTTGATTTAGAGTTCCAAATGCATGTATTCCTATAGGTTAAAATGAAGAGAAACCCCCCAAATGCAATGTCTTCCTGAAAGCACATGCTTCAACTTAGAAGAACGAAATTTTGGCAGGCAAATGCAACTGGTATACTCATCTTTCTTACCTAGGATCAACAAGATCAAGTGAAAAAATATTCGCTGAAATTCCAGTCAACTTGGGAGTTTTGTGGAAGCTCTGCAAACACTTACATAAGAAAGCGTATTTTCCTTGCCTCTGCTTGGGGATACTTCAGCGGGGGACAATGCATAGAGAGTGCACTGAGAACTAATTGAGTGAGCCAAGTTTCAAACAGGTATCACAAACTGTGTTTGATTTAGCATTCCAAATGCATGTATTCACATAGGGAAAAAAGAAGTTAAACCTAAAAATTCAAAGTGTTCCTGCAAAGGAACTCTTCAACATAAGATTACGAAATTTGGGCTGCCAAGTGCAACCCATATACTCATTTTTGCTGCCAAGTTTCAACAAGATCGGGTGAAAAAACATTTGCTGAGAGTCCAGTAAACTCTTGAGTTCTGTGGATGCTCTACAAACACGTTCAAATGAAAGTCTATTTTTCTTTGCTCTGCTTAGGGGTACATAAACCGGTAACAAAGCGTAGAGAGCACAATGAGAATTCATTCAGTGAGTCAAGTTTCAAGCAGCTAGCACAAACCGTGTTTGATTTAGATTTTCAAAAGCATGTATCCCTAGAGGGGAAAATGTAGTAAAACCTAAATATTCAAAGTCATACTGCAAAGGAATGCTTCAACCTAGCAGAACAAAATGTGTGCAGCCAAGCGCAACTGGTATACACCTTTTTCCTACCAAGTATCAACAAGATAGGGTGACAAAATATTTGCTGAGGTTTCCGTAATCTCTGAGTTTTTTGGAAGCTCGGTGAATACTTTCCAAAGAAAGTGTGTTTTCCTTGCCTCTGCTTAGGGCTACTTCAACTTGGAACAATGCATAGAGAGTGCACTGAGAACTAGTTGAATGAGTCAAGTTACAAGCACACAGCAAAAACCGTGTTTGATTTAGAGTTCCATATGCATGTATCCCTATAGGGGAAAATGAAGTGAAACCTAAAATTTCAAAGTATTCCTGCAAACCAACTATTCAACCTAGAAGATCTAAATCTGGGCAGCCAAATGCAACCGGTATACTTATCTTTCCTGTCGAGTTAACAACAAGTTAGGGTGAAAAAATATTTGCTGAGATTCCAGGAAACTCAAAGTTCTGTGCAATCACTGCAAATGCTTTTTCCAATGAAAGTTTCCTTCCCTGGCCTCTGCTTAGGGTTACTTCAACAGAAAACAAAGCATAGAGATCGCACTGAGAACTAGTTGAGTGAGTTTCAGTTTCAAGCAGCTAGCATAAACCGTGTTTGATTTATAAGTCCAAATGCATACGTCCCTATAAGGAAAAGTGAAGTGAAACCTAAAAATTCAAAGTGTTCCTGCAAACGAACTTTTCAACCTAGAAGAACGACATTTGGGTAGCTAAGTGCAACTGGTATACTCATCTTTCCTGACAAGGGTCATCAAGATCAGCTGAGTAAATATTTGCAGAGATTCCAGTTAACTTGGAGCTCTGTTGAAGCTCTGTAAATGCTTTCTAAGGAAAGCGTATGTTCCTCGCCTCCACTTAGGACCACTTCAACAGGGAACAAAGCACAGAGAGTACACCAGGAACTAATTGAGTGAGTCAAGCTTCAAGCAGCTAGCACAAACAGTGTTTGATTTAGAGTTCCAAATGCATGTATTCCTATAGGTTAAAATGAAGAGAAACCCCCCAAATGCAATGTCTTCCTGAAAGCACATGCTTCAACTTAGAAGAACGAAATTTTGGCAGGCAAATGCAACTGGTATACTCATCTTTCTTACCTAGGATCAACAAGATCAAGTGAAAAAATATTCGCTGAAATTCCAGTCAACTTGGGAGTTTTGTGGAAGCTCTGCAAACACTTACATAAGAAAGCGTATTTTCCTTGCCTCTGCTTGGGGATACTTCATCGGGGGACAATGCATAGAGAGTGCACTGAGAACTAATTGAGTGAGCCAAGTTTCAAACAGGTATCACAAACTGTGTTTGATTTAGCATTCCAAATGCATGTATTCACATCGGGAAAAAAGAAGTTAAACCTAAAAATTCAAAGTGTTCCTGCAAAGGAACTCTTCAACATAAGATTACGAAATTTGGGCTGCCAAGTGCAACCCATATACTCATTTTTGCTGCCAAGTTTCAACAAGATCGGGTGAAAAAACATTTGCTGAGAGTCCAGTAAACTCTTGAGTTCTGTGGATGCTTTACAAACACTTTCAAATGAAAGTCTATTTTTCTTTGCTCTGCTTAGGGGTACATAAACCGGTAACGAAGCGTAGATAGCACAATGAGAATTCATTCAGTGAGTCAAGTTTCAAGCAGCTAGCACAAACCGTGTTTGATTTAGATTTTCAAAAGCATGTATCCCTAGAGGGGAAAATGTAGTAAAACCTAAATATTCAAAGTCATCCTGCAAAGGAATGCTTCAACCTAGCAGAACAAAATGTGTGCAGCCAAGCGCAACTGGTATACACCTTTTTCCTACCAAGTATCAACAAGATAGGGTGACAAAATATTGGCTGAGGTTTCCGTAATCTCTGAGTTTTTTGGAAGCTCGGTGAATACTTTCCAAAGAAAGTGTGTTTTCCTTGCCTCTGCTTAGGGCTACTTCAACAGGGAACAATGCACAGAGAGTGCACTGAGAACTAGTTGAATGAGTCAAGTTACAAGCACACAGCAAAAACCGTGTTTGATTTAGAGTTCCATGTGCGTGTATCCCTATAGGGGAAAATGAAGTGAAACCTAAAATTTCAAAGTATTCCTGCAAACCAACTATTCAACCTAGAAGATCTAAATTTGGGCAGCCAAATGCAACCGGTACACTTATCTTTCCTGTCGAGTTAACAACAAGTTAGGGTGAAAAAATATTTGCTGAGATTCCAGGAAACTCAAAGTTCTGTGCAATCACTGCAAATGCTTTCCAATGAAAGTTTCTTTCCCTGGCCTCTGCTTAGGGTTACTTCAACAGAAAACAAAGCATAGAGATCGCACTGAGAACTAGTTGAGTGAGTTTCAGTTTCAAGCAGCTAGCATAAACCGTGTTTGATTTATAAGTCCAAATGCATACGTCCCTTTAAGGCAAAGTGAAGTGAAACCTAAAAATTCAAAGTGTTCCTGCAAACGAACTTTTCAACCTAGAAGAACGACATTTGGGTAGCTAAGTGCAACTGGTATACTCATCTTTCCTGACAAGGGTCATCAAGATCAGGTGAGTAAATATTTGCAGAGATTCCAGTTAACTTGGAGCTCTGTTGAAGCTCTGTAAATGCTTTCTAAGGAAAGCGTATGTTCCTCGCCTCCACTTAGGACCACTTCAACAGGGAACAAAGCACAGAGAGTACACCAGGAACTAATTGAGTGAGTCAAGCTTCAAGCAGCTAGCACAAACAGTGTTTGATTTAGAGTTCCAAATGCATGTATTCCTATAGGTTAAAATGAAGAGAAACCCCCCCAAATGCAATGTCTTCCTGAAAGCACATGCTTCAACTTAGAAGAACGAAATTTTGGCAGGCAAATGCAACTGGTATACTCATCTTTCTTACCTAGGATCAACAAGATCAAGTGAAAAAATATTCGCTGAAATTCCAGTAAACTTGGGAGTTTTGTGGAAGCTCTGCAAACACTTACATAAGAAAGCGTATTTTCCTTGCCTCTGCTTGGGGATACTTCAGCGGGGGACAATGCATAGAGAGTGCACTGAGAACTAATTGAGTGACCCAAGTTTCAAAGAGGTATCACAAACTGTGTTTGATTTAGCATTCCAAATGCATGTATTCACATAGGGAAAAAAGAAGTTAAACCTAAAAATTCAAAGTGTTCCTGCAAAGGAACTCTTCAACATAAGATTACGAAATTTGGGCTGCCAAGTGCAACCCATATACTCATTTTTGCTGCCAAGTTTCAACAAGATCGGGTGAAAAAACATTTGCTGAGAGTCCAGTAAACTCTTGAGTTCTGTGGATGCTCTACAAACACGTTCAAATGAAAGTCT